>NC_140991.1:275604865-275894865 GCF_052327205.1 Somniosus microcephalus | reverse complement strand
ATCCGTAAGACCAAGGTCCTCTACCAACCTGCCCCCGCCACACAGTGCTGCCCCCCGATTATCAAAATCCACGACAAGGCCTTGGACAACGTGGACCACTTTCCATACCTCGGGAGCCTACTGTCAACAAGGGCAGACGTCGACGACGAAGTCCAACACCGCCTTCAGTGTGCCAGTGTAGCCTTCAGTCGCCTGAGGAAGTGTGTTTGAAGACCAGGACCTCAAACCCGGCACTAAGCTCATGGTCTACAGAGCAGCAGTGATAACCGCCCTGCTGTATGCCTCAGAGGCATGGACCATGTACAGCAGGCACCTCAAAGCACTGGAGAGGTACCACCAACGCTGCCTCCGCAAGATCCTGCAAATCCATTGGAAGGATAGGCGCACCGTCAGTGTTCTTGCTCAGGCCAACATCCCCAGCATCGAAGCTCTGACCACGCTCAATCAGCTCCGATGGATGGGTCACATTGTCCGCATGCCCGACACGAGACTCCCAAAACAAGCGCTCTACTCTGAGCTCCGGCACGGCAAGAGAGCCCCAGGTGGGCAGAGGAAACGCTTCAAGGACACCCTCAAAGCCTCCTTGAAAAAGTGCAACATCCCCACCGACACCTGGGAATCCCTGGCCCAAGACCGCACAAAGTGGAGGAGAAGCATCCGGGAAGGCGCCGAACACCTCGAGTCTCTTCGCCTGGAGCAAGCGGAAGCCAAGCGCAGGCAGCGCACGTCAACCCAAGCACCCCACCCACCCGCCCCTTCAACCACCGTCTGCCCCACCTGTGACAGAGACTGTAGGTCCCGCATTGGACTCATCAGCCACCTGCAAGCTCATTTTTAATGTGGAAGCAAGTCATCCTCGGTTCCGAGGGACTGCCTAAGAAGATGATCACAAAGTCAACTACTGGTGACAGAAATCTTTAGCTGGGGGAAATGGAAACAAGTCTGAAGCTGAGGAATCCCAAAATTCTTGACCACTATCTGCAAACAGGAAACCAAGAACAATCAAGTTCATGCATTTGTCTCACCTACCTGTAGTCAGGGCCCATTCCACTATACACCATTCCTATGTGCTTTGTGATTGGCTCCACTTTGTGTACACTTTGTTCATCATAAAGAATAGATTTCTGTTTCTTCTCTGTTGCCAAAACAACACCATTGGAAGCTGGAAAAGTTTTTTAAAATTATTTATTTAGAGAGACAACTGTAGAAGTAGATACACATCTCCTATATATCTATTTATTATTTATATGATATGCTAATGTTAAGCATTCAAGTATATCTGCATATTTCGAGAACAAATTAACTTGCATTTAGCACCTTTCATGTCCTCAGGACACCTCAGAGTGTTATTTTTGAAGTGCAGTCTCTGATGTTAATTTCTGATCTCAACCATGATAGCAATATGGGTACGATAGCAAAATACTGCAGATGCTGGAAATCCGAAATAACAACAGAAAATGCTGGAAAAACTCAGGACAGGCAACATCCGTGGAGAGAAATTAGAGTCGACGTTTCGGGTCTAACCTTTTTCAAAACTGGAAAGGAAATTAAATAGATCGAAAGGCAGGGCTGGGAGAGAACAAAAGAAGTGAAGAGACATTAAGAGTTATTCAAAACGAGACGAGATGGTGATAGGACTAGTGGAGACAAGAGACGGCTCAGATTAGGTGTGAAATGTTCTGGCAGAATGAGAGACAGCTGCCATGTGGGAGAGAGAAAAAAAAGGAAAGGGGTGGGGGGGGGGGGGGGGGGAGGGAAAAACCAAAACAAAGGGGTGGATAAAAAATATAAGTAAAAATGTAATGGGGCCGAGGTTATGATCTGAAATTGTTGAACTCGATATTGAGTCCGGAAGGCTGTAAAGTGCCTAATCGGAAGATGAGGTGCTGTTCCTCGAGTTTACGTTGAGCTTCCGTGGAACAATGCAAGAGGCCGAGGACGGTGAGGTCCGAGTGGGAATGGGGCGGTGAATTAAAATGGGTGAAAGCAATATGGGTGCCAGTTAATTCAGCATCCCGGCAGCTAATTTGCACACACTGAACAGCAGTGAGATAGGTGTTTTTTTGGGATGTTGGTTGAGGAATCAATGTGCCATAGGATCTTTTACCACCAACTGAGCTTCTCATTTGAAAGATCTCCGATAATGCAGCACTGCCTCAGCACTACATTCCCTCAGTCTAGATTATGCAAAGTTGCCCTGGCATGTCTAACTCCGAGACAGTGCTACCACAGAACCAAGCAGCCATTTAAGGAGTCAGGATTTGAAATGCTTCACTGATTGCAGTGATAAAGATGTGGCTGCATTTTCACACATGAGGCTCCAGGTCTCAACCAGGTTGTCATATAAAAACAGCATTTTCCCGCAAGGAAATTTTAAAAATTGAAAGGAAAAAAAAATTAATAAGTTGCTAGTACTTACACCTGGCTCAAGTATTGCTCCCCTTTTCTTCTGAAGGTTTGGGCTAGTGCTGTGAGCACCCCGGTAGTCTAAATAGTGAGTATTGGTACCTACCTCCACCAGAGGTCCACATATGCACACTTTGCAGGAAGAGTCCGGGATAGCCATCAGAAACCAGGCTGATTTTTCCCCTTCCTAGCCAGGGTTTTGAAATTAACCGGAGCACTCATATTGACCGAGATCAACTAACCCAGCACAGGTGGAGAATCAAGCCAGCCACGGCTCCACATTAGTCACAAAATGAGCCTCTGCTAATACATGACAGTCTGATCTGCCTCTAGAAAGACCAGAAACACTGACTGTAAACCATAAAGCAGGTGCACTGTGAAAGCCCCGTAGCCTTCAATCACTCTACATGCCATTGCAGTAACTGGCTACATACTGGACTTCATTAAACTAAAAAAAACTCAAAGAAAGGGGCTCTATAAGTTTTACCAAGAGCTTCTTTGGCAACACCTCCCAAATCCGCAACCTCCACCACCTAGAAAGATAAGGACAGCAGGTTGATGGGAACAGCATCACCTCCAAGTTTGCATCCAAGTCACATACCATCCAGAGTTGGACATAGATCGCCGTTCCATCACTGTCACTGGGTCAAATTCTCAGTACTCCCTACCTAACAGCATTGTGGGAGCACCTTTACCACATGAACTGCAGCGGTTCAAGGCGGTGGCCCACCACTACCGTTTCAAGGGCAACTAGTGATGTGCAATTAATGCCAGTCTTCTTAGCAATGCCCATATGCTGAGAATGAATATAATAGCTATCATCATTTAAGAAAGACATTCAAACAAAAATGGGGGGGAAAAATCCTTTTCAGAAGTTGTCAGCCTTGAAGTGGTTAAAAGTGCATGGTGGTAGTATTGCTGTCCTTACCTTTGATTCCCACTGCTGGAGCTCCTGCGGCTACAGCTGCCAAAGCATACTCAATCTGGACGAGTTTGCCCGAAGGGCTGCAAGATAAAATATAAAACAGGATATATGAACCTGAAATTAGTAGAGATTTTGGTGGCTAATTTTCCTCCCTAGATTTCCTATTTTAAATTCATAATTTTACACGGCCACACCGGAAACGATCGCAGATACACCACCAGTTCGGCTCCAGTCACACTGCAATTCTTGTATTAATGCAAAGCACAAACACAAACTGCTTCACAGTAATGCGAATTGAGCAATGCAACCATGTTGCGTTCCTCAGTGTGGGCACCCCACACCATGGCCAGAATAATTCACCAGTATATATAAATAGAACTGGTAAAGTCAGTATCAACTGCACAGAGGTACAATGTCTGTGCCCTGTAGTTTTTTTCCAGCAATTTCCTCCACTCTAAGGTACCATGGGCAGCAAGAACCTCCCCTGACCTCCTTACACAGTCATTCTTCTATGTGAATCTGAGTGAGAACTAGGTTATTCAATCGCACCTAAAGTTCACTTCCAATAGGGGTCACTGGATAGTGACCAGGACCCAGTCTGCCCAATTCCCCACCACCCGAATCCAGGAGTGCTGAAGCCAATTGAAAGAAAACTACTGTTACCCCGGCTGAGATCAGACCTTGTACATTTAGTTCATTAGATAGCCTTAACTGAGCCACACAGGAAAGCCACAAATGTCTGTCTATACAGATATTTGAAACCACCCAATGTGGTGACGTTAATTCACAGACACCTGTTTACTATAATGGAGGTGTAATATACAGGTAACAGAACCAAAAATAGTGAGCTCTTGCCAATATACATGAAAGCTCAATGGGAAATGCATTGACAAAGAAAGACTTGCGTTTATATTGTGCCTTGCATGACCTCGGGACGTCCCAAAGCACTTCACAGCCAAATGACGAACTGTTGAAGTGTAGTCACTGTTGTAATGTAGGAAGCATGGCAGTAAATTTGCACACAGTAAGTTCCCACAAACAGTAATGTGATAATGACCGGATAGTCTGTTTTAATGATGTTGCTTGATGGATAAATAATGGCCAGGACACAGGCAAAGAAACATTAAAATTCAAAATAAATTACATATCAATTTGGAGTATTGCACCCAACTGCCACAATTCACAAGTTATTATCTGCTGAATTAACCGGAAACAGGGAAATGGCGGAGGCCTTGAACAAATATTTTGTATCGGTCTTCACGGTAGAAGACATTAAAAGCATCCCAATAATGGACAATCAAGGGGCTATTGTGGGGGGGGGGGGGGGAAAGAAGGGGACTTAAAACAATCACGATCACTAGAGAAAAAGTACTAGGCAAACTAATGGGACTAAAGGTAGACAAGTACCCTGGACCTGATGGCCTGCATCCTAGAGTCTTAAAAGAGGTGGCTGCAGAGATAGTGGATGCATTGGTTGTAATCTACCAAAATTCCCTCGATTCTGGAGAGGTCCCAGCGGACTGGAAAACCGCAAATGTAACGCCCCTATTTAAGAAAGGAGGGAGACAGAAAGCAGGCAACTATCAACCAGTTAGCCTAACATCTGTCATTGGGAAAATGCTGGAGTCCATCATTAAGGAAGTGATAGCAGGACATTTAGAAAATCATAATATAGTCAAGCAGAGTCAGCATGGTTTTATGAAAGGGAAATCATGTTTGACAAATTTGCTGGAGTTCTTTGGAGGATGTAACGAGAAGGGTGGATAAAAAGGAAACCAGTAGATGTTGTGTATTTGGATTTCCAGAAGGCATTCGATAAGGTGCCACATAAAAGGTTACTACACAAGATAAGAGCTCACAGGGTTGGGGGTAATATATTAGCATGGATAAAGGATTGGCTAACTGACAGAGTCGGGATAAATGGGTCATTTTCAGGTTGGCGAACTGTAACTAGTGGGGTGCCGCAGGGATCAGTGCTGGGGCCTCAACTATTTACAATCTACATTAATGACTTGGATAAAGGGACTGAGTATAATGTAGCCAAATTTGGTGTTGATACAAAGATAGGTGGGAAAGCAAATTGTGTGGAGGACGCAAAGAATCGCCAAAGGGATATAGATAGGCTGTGAGTGGGCAAAAATCTGGTAGATGGAGTTTAATGTGGGAAAATGCGAGGTTATCCACTTTGGTAGGAAAAATAAAAAAGCAAATTATTTAAATGGGGAGAGATTACAAAATGCTGAGGTACAGAGGGATCTGGGGGTCCTTGTGCATGAAATACAAAAAGTTAGCATGCAGGTACAGCAAGTAATTTGGAAGGCAAATGGAGTGTTGGCCTTTAATGCAAAGGGAATGAAGTATAAAAGTAGGGAAGTCCTGTTACAACTGTACAGGGCGTTGGTGAGACCACACCTGGAGTACTGCGTACAGTTTTGGTCTCCTTATTTAAGGATATACTTGCATTGGAGGCAGTTCAGAGAAGGTTCACGAGGTTGATTCCAGGGATGAGGGGGTTGTCTTATGAAGAAAGGTCGAGCAGGTTGGGCCTATACTGATTGGAATTTAGAAGAATGAGAGGGGATCTTATTGAAACATAAGATTCTGAAGGGGCTTGACAGGGTAGATGCAGAGAGGATGTTTCCCCTCATGGGGGAATCTAGAACTAGGGCATAATTTCAGAATAAGGGGGCACCCTTTTAAATCGGAAATGGGGAGGACTTTCTTCTGAGGGTCGTGAATCTGTGGAATTCTCTTCCCCAGAGAGCTGTGGAGGCTGGGTCATTGAATATATTTAAGGTGGAGATAGACAGATTTTTGAACAATAAGGGAGTCAAGGGAAGTGCAGTTGAGACCAAGATCAGATCAGCCATGATCTTATTGAATGGTGGAGCAGGCTCGAGGGGCCAAATGACCTGCTCCTACATCTTATGTATTATATCACTGTATACTTATCACTGAAATGTATCTGTAAATGATGTGCTTATTTTGTTTTTCTCAGCAACAAAATTCAACTTAGTGAGTTGTAAACCTAATTATGCTACTTCCAATTGGAAGGCAGCTTTCAGTTTATAAAACAGTGATGATGATAGCAGAGTAAAAGTGACACACAGTATTGGGAGATGAAGAGAAATATGTTGGGTAATCATCTCATCAGCACGCCAAAAAAATTATGCTCGAGTAATTAGTTTTGAAGCTCAAGTCAAGAGAGAGAAGCCTATTCTTTAAGAAACAGACCTTATATTAAATTTTTAATTAATCAAACAAGTCACTTATTGAAATGAGCAAAGTCTTAAATTCTAACTTTCATGTGCAAACGAGATCACAATGTCACACTTACACTCAGGGATGGAGCCATTCGCTTTCACACAATAGGTTTGAGTTATGGGGAAGGTGGTGGTTTTTGAAGAAAAATTTATAGCAGCATATTTAAATTAAAACAAATTATTGTTGTTTTTACCATAAACTTGCATTCCATACACTTTAAATGTAATACCTTTTTCAATGAAAATTTGAGAAAAAACAGTTTGAACACATGGCACAAGGTTGTAACTAAAGTTGAACTATTATTGATAAGACCAGAGTACATTCATCCTTTCTCAGTACAATCCCAGAGTTCAAGCTTTATCCACCACAAGCACCAGCATGAATCAACAGTTGGGATAACTGTCGCTCAAAGTCTGAGACCTACCTTCAAGCCAGTGACAATACAGCATCTGGGGGACACCTAAAACATTAGTTACTTCCTTTAACATAGCAAAACTTCTCAAGGCTCTTCATAGGAGGGGAATTGCAGAATGCAGCGCTGAAGTTTCTGGCATCAATGGCAAAGTCAGTCCAGGTCCAAAGAACAGTGTAAATTGGGAGGTATGGCTGGAGGACAGTGTAGCAGTATGATGGGGAGAAACCATGCAGAGATATGAGAGAGAGAGATATATATTCTGGAGACATTCAAGTGATGGAAGCAGCTTAGAGAAGACTAAACAGGCTGATCCTTTTATCCAAAGCTTTTTAGCTTGGAAAAGAGGCAGGAGAGATGATCTTACAGAGGTATGCGAGATGGCTATGGGGATAGAGAAGGTCAATCAAGAAAACGATTTTTTAATTAAATTGCAAAAGTAGGACAAGATCAGCCATTTACCCATCTGCTGTTTTTCTTTTGCGCTCATTACAGGTTATTCAGGTATGAGAATTTCTTACTTCCCTTTAACACATCATCCTGACTTGGGAGATACATCGCCGCCCCCTTTCATCGTCACTGGGTCGAGATGCTGCGATTCCCTTGTAATCACCATCATAAGAGGGTTCAAGGAGAAAGCCCGTCGTCACCGTCTCAGTGTAATCAACGCCAGCCACATACCGAAAGCGAAACCAAGTCGCCCCTGGGCCTTGCGGCGGGTCCTCGTCCAACCCATTCGGGGGTCCGGGGGGGGAACACGGACCGGCAGAGGCAAAGCACAGAGGAGTCTGCTGTAAAGCGGAGACCGAAGACCGGAGACAGGCCCTCGCAGCCGCCTGGCAACATAACGGGCAAACAGCAGCGGTGACTCTGCAACTTGTAGCGCCTGCAGCTGTCCTCAAACCTGAACAAGCGGAGGGCCAGCGAACAGCGGCTACAGCCGCAGCTACCGGCGGCGCGGAGATGTTCCTACCCGGCGAGTGAGTGAGGGGTTGGGCGCCCCGTTTACCTGAACGTGGTGAGCGAGAAGCTGTAGCCTCGGTCCGCCATTGCTGTCGCCGCTCACGCTCGGGAATGCTGGGGGCGGTAGTTCTGCTCGCGCGACCGTACGTCACGTCCTGCTAACCGCTTTGCGGATGTTGAGCCCGCGCGGGCGGGCACGACAACGGCATGGCGCGAGCACCCTTGCGACAATCGCGCGCGAAGGACGCCGGGAGTTGTAGTGCGATTATGCCGCAAGGAGCCTGCCGCGGGCGCAGCATATCCGGGTCGGGGGGGGGGTTAGGGGACGGATCACGTGTCGAAGCTGCCACCCTATCCGCGTGCGCGGTGGGGTTGCAGTCTGGCGGCGCCCGGCTTGTTGCTGAGTTCTGACCTTCCCCGCCGTCTCCTCGCAATGGCACTGCTGCAGCGATTGCGGCACTCGTGGCTGTCACTGGAATACGCTCTGTTGCAGGCGCTCAGGCTTCAGCCACGTTTAGGTGAGAGCTTGAGGGTAACAACAAGGGGATAGTGGAGGCTGTCAGGCCAGAGACAGGGGGTACTATTTGTCTATCCATTAATCTAGCCATCTATCGATTTGTCCATCTCTTCCTCTGCCAACCCGTCCGTCTGTCCCTCTCTATCTAGTGGGCATGGCCAATTGCTGCTGAGATGAATTGCATTGCTGTGTTTACTTCATTTATTTTTGTTTTGAATTGAATGGACTTTGTTATTCATCTGTAAATGGTAGATGAGCAGTCATTGAAGAGTTTGATAATATATATGGAATAACAACAACAACTTGTATTTATATAGCGCCTTTAATATAGTAAAGCGTCCCAAGGTGCTTCACGGGTGTATTATAAGACAAAAAAAATTGACGCTGAGCCACATAAGGAGAAATTAGGGCAGGTGACCAAAAGCTTGGTCAAAGAGGTAGGTTTTAAGGAATTTCTTAAATTAGGAAAGAGAGGCAGAGAGATTTAGGCAGAGAATTCCAGAGATTCGGGCCTCGGCAACCGAAGTTACAGCTGCCAATGGTGGAGAGATTTTAAAATCAGGGATGCTCAGGATGGCAGAATTTAGAGGAGCACAGATATCTTGGGATTGGGGGGGGGGGGGCTGAAGGAGATTACAGAGATGAGGAGGGGTGAGGCCATGGAGGGATTTGAAAACAAGGATGAGAATTTTGAAATTGAGGTGTTGCTTAACCAGGAGCCAATGTAGGTCAGCGAGTTCAGGGGTGATGGGTGAACGGGACTTGGTGTGAATTAGGACACGGGCAGCCGAGTTTTGGATGACCTCAAGTTTACGTAGGATAGAATGTAGGAGGCCAGCCAGGAGTGCGTTGGAATAGTCAAGTCTAGAGGTAACAAAGGCAAGGATGAGGGTTTCAGCAGCGGATGAGCTGAGGCAAGGGCGGAGACAAGCGATGTTACGGAGTGGAAATAGGCGGTCTTAGTTATGCCACTGATGTGTGGTTGGAAGCTCATTTTAGGGTCAAATATGACACCAAGGTTGCGAACAGTGTGGTTCAGCCTCAGACAGATGTTAGGGAGAGAGATGGAGTCAGTGGCTAGGGAACGGAGTTTGTGGCGGGGACCGAAAACAATACCTTCGGTCTTCCCAAAATTTAATTGGAGAAAATTTCTATGTTGGACAAGCAGTCTGACAGTTTAGAGACCATGGAGGGATCGAGAGAAGTGGTGTTGAGATAGAATTGGGTGTCATCAGTGTACATGTGGAAACTGACACTGTGTTTTCAGATGATGTTGCCAAGGGGCAGCATGAAGATGAGGAATAGGAGGGGGCCAAGGATAGATTATTGGGGGACACCAGAGGTAACGATTCGGGAGCTTACCCAATAATATTCTCTCTCTCACCTTTCTTAAATAGTTACAGGCCAGTCACTGATGGTGGTGCAGTTTTGGGAGCAATTTATGGTCAGCTTGCCTAATACTCTTAATCTGGTTGTTTGTGCCACACATATTCCTCTAAGCCTAAACATGCCAATATTCACAACAATACTGTTGATATCACTCATCTCTATATCCATTCAACTGAAGAAGAGTTTCTGAAATTGTCTGTTGTCCTGTCTCTGACCCTGAAAGAGTGTGGAGGCTGAGGACATTGACCTTCCCTGGGTGTGAGTCATACATGGCTTGAACGTCACAAGTCCGTGCTACCTACAATTACAGAACTCATCAGACAGGAGGCTTACAGTTCATAAAAATAAGAGTTATTACAAATCAAACACTTTCTTTGCTTAAATCACACCACTAACTCTTGATTACTGAAAGAATGGTTTAATTGTTTTGGTGTTGTCGTTAGGATAGGAAAATTTGTATTTAAGGTTTTTAACATTGCTTGCATAATAACTTTCCAATTATATAACCATAAATAAATTGCTCCCAAAACTGCACCACCATCAGTGACTAGCCTGTAACTATTTAAGAAAGGTGAGAGAGAAACCAGGGAATTATATACCAGTTAGCTTACCATCTGTTGTTGGGAAATTACTAGAGTCTATAATTAAGGATAGGGTGACTGAACACCTTGAAAATTTTCAGCTGATCAGAGAGCCAGCATGGATTTGGACGCAGACTTGAATGTCTTTGGCGGACAACTGTTCTAATCATCCATCACCAGATTTGGCTCGATCATATAAAGCACTGCCGGGTCTTGCTCTCCGTCACTAAAACAGCCCACTATTCTAAGATCATCCAGGACAGCAAAAATAACACCAGGCTTCTCTTTACCACTAACCGTCTTCTCAAACCACCCTTCCCTACCACCTCCTCCCTCACCTCCAACAATAAATGTGAGGAGCTCATGGACTTCTTTGTTAAAAAGATCAACAACATCCGTTCAACTGCTTCTGCTTTCAATTCCCTCCCTTGCCCTAGCCCCCTGGACCGTTCTTCCTCTCTGTTTTCCCACTTCCCTAACTCTAAATTTGCATATTTCTCTCCAATCTCTCATCTTGTCAAGAGACCGACCTGCTCTCTCGACCCTATTCCTACTAAATTGCTGACAATCCAACTTTCCTTCCTGGCTCCCATGTTAGCAGATATTGTTAACGATACTCTCTCCTCCGGTATTGTCCCCCTTTCCTTCAAATCTGCCATTGTCACCCCTCTCCTCAAAAAAACAACCCTTGAACCCTCCGTTCTTGCAACTATTGCCCCATTTCCAATTTCCCTTTCCTCTCCAAAGTTCTTGAATGTGTTGTCGTCTCCCAAATCCGTGCCCATCTTTCCCAGATTTCCTTGTTTGAATCCCTCCAATCAGGCTTCCGCCCCTGCCACAGTACTGAAACTGCTCTTACCAAGGTCACAACTGGCATCCTAATTGACTGCGACAAAGGTAATCTATCCCTTCTCGTCCTTCTGGACCTGTCTGCAGCCTTTGACCACAAAATTCTGCTCCATCAGCTCTCCACCATCGCCAAGCTGGATTGGACTGCACTCGTCTGGTTTCATCATTCCTATATTTCTAACCATAGAATCACCTGTAATGCATTCTCTTCCCACTCCTGCACTGTCACCTCTGGTGTCCCCCAAGGATCTATCCTTGGCCGTCTCCTAATTCTCATCTGCATGTTGCCCCTCGGTGACATCATCTGGCAACACAACATAAGTTTTCACATGTACGCTGATGATACCCAGCTCTACCTCTCCTCCACCTCTCTCGAACCCTCTACCACCTCTATACTATCAGACTGCTTGTCCGACATCCAGCACTGGATGAGTAGAAATTTCTTCCAATTAAATATCCGGAAGACCAAAGCCATTGTCTTTGGTTCACACCACAAACTTCATTCCCTTTCCACTGATCCGATCTCTCTCCCCAGCAACTGTCTAAGGCTGACCAAGTCTGCTCACAACCTTGGTGTCATATTTGATCACGAATTGAGCTTCCTACCTCATATCTGTTCTATCACTAAGACTGCCCATTTCCACCTTCATAATCTCGCCCGTTTCCATCCTTACCTCAACTTATCTGCTGCTGAAACCCTCATCCATGCCTTTTATCAATTCTAGACTTGACGATTCCAACGCACTCCTGTCCAGCCTCCCACGTTCTACCCTCCATAAACTTGAGGTCATCCAAAACTCTGCCACCTGTGTGCTACCTCACACCAGGTCCCACTCACCCATCTCCCCTGTGCTTGCTGACCTACACTGGCTGCCAGTTAAGCAACACCTTGATTTTTAAATTCTCATCCTTGTTTTCAAATCCCTCCATGGCCTCTCCCCTCTTTATCTCTATAATCTTCTCCAGCCCTATAATCCCCCTAGACCTCTGCGCTCCACCTATTCTGGACTTTTGAACATCCCCAATTTTAAATGCTCCACCATTGGCAGTCGTGCCTTCAGCTGCCTAGGTTCTAAGCTCTGGAATTCCCTCCCTAAATCTCTCCGCCTCTCTACTTCTCTTTCCTCCTTTAAGACTCTCCTTAAAACCTATCTGTTCGACCAAGCTTTTGGTCATCTGCCATAACATCTCCTTATATGGCTCGGTGTCAAATTTTGTTTTTTTTTGATAATGCTCCTGTGAAGCGCCTTGGGATGTTTTATTACGTTAAAGGCGCTATATAAATATACGTTGTTGTAAAGGGTAGGTCATGCCTGATGAATCTGATTGAATTTTGGAAGAGGTGAGTAAAGTCGTGGGCAGGGGAATGTCTATGGATGTTATTGATGGGGACTTCCATTTGATAAAGTCCCTCATTAAGAGACTGTTAACCAAAGTTGAAGCTCATGGAATTGAAGACAAATTATTGACGTGGTTAAGAAATTAGCTGAGCGGCAGGAGACAGAGTAGGGATAATGGACAGGTATTCTAATTGGCAGGATGTGACTAGTGGTGTTCCACGCGGATCTGTGTTGGGGCCTCAACTATTTACCGTATTTATTAACAACTTAGATGATGGGATGGACAGCCACATATCCAAGTTTGCCGATGACACAAAGATAAGTGGCATTGTAAGCAGAGTAGAGACTCGCAGCACAGAAAAGGCCATTTGACCCATCGTGCCTGTGCTGGCTCTTTGAGCGAGCAGTCGTGCTTAGTCCCATAGCTCCTCTTTTTGTCTGTAACCCTATGGTTCCAGATCCCGACAACTCTGAGTAAATAAATGTCTCCTCATCTCCCCTCTCGATCTTTTGCCAGTGATTTTGAATCTATGACCTCCAGTTATTGACCCGCTTGTCAGAGGAAATAGTTTGTCTCTATCTACTCTATCAAAACCTCTCATCTTGAAAACATCTATTAGTTCACCTCTTAACCTTCTCTGTTCCCAGGAGAACAGTCCAAACTTTTCTAAGCTCTCCTCATAACTGAAGTCCCTCATCCCTGATAACATCCTGGTACTCTTTACCTTTTCTAAGATCTTTGCCTCTTTCCTGAAGTGTGGTGCCCAGAATTGTCCACAATATTCCAGTTGAAGCCCAACCAGTGATTTATAAAGTTCAAGCATGATCTCTTAGGTTTATAAATAGAGGAACAGAATATAAAAGCAAAGTAATCCATATGCTTTTTAAACTACTGTATCAACTTGCCCTTCCACCTTTAAGGATTTGTGTATATGGTCATCAAGGTCTCTATGGTCATCTACACTTTTCAAAATCATGCCATTTATAGTATACTGTCTTTCCAGATTAGTCCTCCCAAAGTGCATCACTTCACACGTCTCCGCACTGAACTCCATCTGCCATGCTTCTGCCCATTCCACCATCCTGTCTATGTCATTCTATCCTCATCACTACTACATTGCCAAGTTTCATATCATCTGCAAACTTTCTAATGCTGCTCCCTATACCCGAGCCTGGGTTGATTATAAAAATTGAAAAGTGTAATGAACCCAAAACTGACCCTTGGGGAACACCAATACAAATCACCTCCTAGTCTGAAAAACATCCATCCATCCATCCACCACCCTTTGCTTCCTGTCACTGAGTTCATTTTGTATCCATACCGCCACTTTCTCCTTAATTCCATGGGCTTTCATCTTAATAAGCCTCCCATGTGGCACTTTGTCGAATGCCTTCTGAAAGTCCATATATACATCTACTGCACTACCTTGATCAACCTTCTCTAGTACCTCGTCAAGGAATTCACTCAAATTAGTCAGACCCGATTTGCCTTTAACAAATCTATGCTGGCTCTCCTCGATTAACCCATGCCTTTCCAAATGAAAGTTTATTTTGTCCCTGATAATTGTTTCCAATAACTTCCCCTGTAGTTTCCTGGTTTATCCCTCTCCCCTTTCTTAAATAGTGGAATAACATTCACAACCCTCCAGCCCTCCGGCACTCCTGTATCGAATGAAGATTGAAAGATTGTGACCAATGCCTCCGCTATTTCTACCTTTGCTTCTTTCAACAATCTAGGATGCATTCCATTCGGACCAGGTGACTTACTGACTTTCAGTAATGCCAACCTTTTTAGTACATCTTCTCTATCTATTACTATACTGTCCATAACTTCCCTCTCCTCTTTCAGTGTAACCTTCACATCATGCGCTTCCTTTGTGAAGACAGATGCAAAGTACTCATTTAATACTTTAGCCATGTCCTCTGCCTCTACATGAAGATTTCCCTTTGGATCCTTAACAGGCCCAACATTTTTCTCTAGCTAACAGCTTACACTTTATATGTTTATAAAATGTTTGTGTTCAATTTAGTGTTGCCTGCTAATCTTTTCTTGTAACCTTTCTTTGCTCCCCATATTAACTTTTTCAATTCCCTCCTGTACTTTCCATAATCTTTCCTGGTTACAGGAAACTTTGTGTTATCCGGAGGCTAAATGTCCGGCAAGCTCGAGCCCCCGGCAAAAATCAGGAGCCGTTTTGTTAGGCTTTTTTTCTTCTCGTGGCTTTTTTTTCAACAGTCAGGCGCTGCAAAGTCTCTATAGCTTAGCAACAGCTTCAGAGAGACGCTTCCAAGGTACGGGCCGACTGTTTAGAAGCTGTTGCTAAGCAACAGTTTGTTGTCAGATACGAAGATGAAAAGCTCCGTATGCTTCAACATTAACGCTGGAGTGTCCGGCAGTTTTGAGGGAACGGCAACAGCTCGGTCCCGTCGGTGCCGGATAGCACAAAGTTTCCTGTATTAACTGAATCTTGCTCCTGACATTTGTCATAAGCCTCCTTTTCCTGTTTTATTTTAACTTTTATTTCCTTTGTCATCCAGGGCGCATCTGCTTTGGATACGCTACCTTTTCCCTTCATAGGAATATGGCTAGTTTGTACCTGGACACACACTTCTCTGAATGCCTCCCATTGCTTCATTACTGCTTTACCCTACAAATCGCCTTTTCCAATCTATCTGTGCTAGGTCCCTTCTTAAATCACTGAAATTAGCTCTTCCCCAGTTGAGCATTTTAATTATTTTCTGGTCTCTTTCCATAATTACTTTAAACCGAATTATGCTGTGGTCACTGTTAGCTAGATGATCTCCTACTGTAACACACTCCACTTGCCCTACTTCATTTCCCAGAACCAGATCCAACACTGCTTCCTTCTTTGTTGGACTAGGGATCTATTGATCGAGATAGTTCTCCTGTACACACATCAGAAATACATCTCCTTCCCTACCCTTGGCACTGTTTTTCCCAGTCTATATTAGGGTAATTAAAGTCTCCTAATATTACTACACTATTTTTGTTACACGTCTTTGAAATTTTCTAACAAATTTGCTCATCTATCTCCGTCTCACTGTTTGGAGTTCTATATTGGGGATGGAAGCATAAAATTACAAAGAGATATTAATAGTTTGGAATGGGCGAAACTGGCAAATGGATTTCAATGAAGGCATCTGTGAGGTCATCCACTTTGGACCTGAAAAGGGAAGATCAGAGTATTTTCTAAATGGTAAATGGTGGTCCAAAGAGACTTGAGGGTCCATGTACATAGAGCGTTCAAACATCATGGGCAGCTGCAGAAAATAATCAAAATGGCTAATGGAATACTGTCCTTTATCTCCAGAGGACTAGAATACAAGGAGGTAGAAGCTGTACAAAGCCCTGGTTAGACCACCCCTGGAGTACTGTGTTCAGTTCTGGGCACCACGCCTTGGAGGGAGTGCAGTGTAGATTTACCAGTATGATACCTGGACTCCAAGGGTTAAGTTACGAGGAGCGATTCCACAAACTAGGGTTGTTTTCCCTGGAATTTAGAAGGGGTGATTTGATCGAAGTTTTCAAGATATTAAGGGGAACAGATAGGGTAGATAGAGAGAAACTATTTCCGCTGGTTGGGGAGTCTAGCATAACAATTAGAGCCAGGCCTTTCAGGAGTGAAATTAGGAAACACTTTTACACACAGAGTGGTAGAAGTTTGGAGCCCTCTTCCACAAATGGCTGCTGATGATAGGTCAATTGTTAATTTTAAATCTGAGATTGATAGATTGTTGTTAACCAACGGTATTAAGAGATATGGGCCAAAGGCGGATATGTGGAGTTAGGTCACAAATCAGTCATGATCTCATCGAATGGCGGAACAGGCTCGAGGGGCTGAATGGCCGCCCCCTGTTCCTATGTAACCAGCAGTACTTTGCCCTTGTGTTATGCTGGTGGAAATGCTCTCCCCAAACACAACACAATTTGAAAGTACAAATTTATAATCTACTTGTCTAGATTTTCTTTCACAGTTCATGTTGATGTAGTTGCATAAACATTTCACCTGAACACTATTACATTTGGCTGTGCACCTCTTATATTTCATACAAGATATAAAACAGTTTCTTATAAACTTCAAAAAAAAGTCCTAATATGCAAATATACAGAATCAGTGTTGGATTTCCCAATCAGCCAATGGTGTTTAGCATTGATTTTCCCAATTAGCCTATGGTATGTGCTATGGGAAAACCCGTTTCAGCCAATTGCATGCGAAGGAAAGCAATTTCCCAAGAGGCATTATTGGCACGCTTTCAGAACATAGAAGTGGAAAATATGCCCTTGTGATTCGTACACATAACTGTGATTGGAGTTTTACCACGGTGCCCAATTATTTGGTGCATAGATGGGTCTTCACACCAGAATGGTGGTGGAAAGAAAAACATCAGATGCAGTTGGATGACAATATAGGTGAGTTCCAATACTAGAGGGCGGGGCCAAATGGTGACTTTTAATCCTTGATTTTTCCTTCATGCTCCAACTCTGAACGCAAGTTATGAAGCTCTGGACACTACAGGCTGTTTTTTTGTACACTATTGCTATTCTGTTCAGACCATATGTAATCAGGCTGAGAATTTGCAATTCTGTTCGTCACAACTTTTGTTTTTTATTTATGATAGTTTGCAAGAGATAATTATCTTCTTTTGTTGTTGTATCGAGGTATCCTTTCTGTGTTGTGTCCTGTTTGAGGTTGCACTTTGTGTATAAATGTGCTGATCGAGGCATTCCAGTTAAGGAGAGCAGAGAGAAAAATTGAATATAGCTATTAGTTGACCTCCTGTTGCTCGCGGTTAGTCTGGGGTCTGGACCATAGCTGCCAAGATAGATTGAACCTAGCCTATCCCGTTAAGCCTGCTGATTTAGGTACTCCCTGTGCGATGTGGTCTAAATAGGCACATCTTGAGATCAATGAAAGGCTAGATCCTGGGCTTTTACTTTTGGGGAGAGGCCAGGCTGACGAGGCCTAGAAAAATCAGCAGAAGTGGTTGAAGTATGACAGAAACCTTAGATGCAAAATATATATGAGAAAATGCTGGAAATACTGAGCAGGTCAGGCAGCATCTGTGGAGAGAGAAACAGAGTTAACGTTTCAGTTTGATGACCTTTCGTCAGAACTGGAAAAAGTTATTTTAAGCAAGTACAGAGGCATGGAAATGGTGGGGAGGAGGAGGGGAGGAAAGAACAAAAGGGAAGGTCTGTGATCGGGTGGAAGGCAGGAGTGATTAAGTGATGGTGCAAGACAAAAGGGAGTGGTAATGGGACAAGTAAAGAAACAAAAGATGGGTCGAGAGGAGGTGTAAATGGCAACAGCAGAGCCATTACCAGCAACTGCTGTCCGAGAAAATGAGAGCCGTGGTTATGATCTGAAATTGTTGGACTCAGTGTTGAGTCCGGAAGGTTGTAAAGTACCTAAATGAAAGATGAGGTGCTGTTCCTCGAGCTTCTGTTGAGTTGCATTGGAACAGTGTATGGGGCCGATGTCAGTGTGGGAGTGGTCTGGAGAATTAAAGTGACAGGCGGCCAGAAGCTCAGCTCATGCTTGCGGACTGAACGGAGGTGTTCAGCAAAGCAATCGCCAAATCTGCGTTTGGTGTCCCCAATGTAGAGGAGACCACATCATGAGCAGCAGTATACTAAATTGAAAGCAGTGCGAGTAAATCGCTGTTTCACCTGGAAGGAGTGTTTGGGAAATAACAACAGAAACCGCTGGAAAAACTGTTGTTATTTCGGATTTCCAGCATCCGCAGTATTTTGCTATCGTAGGAGTGTTTGGGGCCCTGGATGGTGGGAATGGAGGAATTGAAAGGGCAGGTGTTGCATCTCCTGCACTTGCGTGGGAAGAGAAGCAGGTGTTGGGGGTGATGGAAGAGTGGGCGAGGGTGTCGTGGAGGGAACGGTCCCTTTGGAATGCTGAAAGGGGAGGGGTTGATGTGTTTGGTGGTGGCATCGCAGAAATGGCAGAGGATGATCCGTTGACTATGGTGGCTGGTGGGGTGGAAGATGAGGACAAGGAGAACTCTGTTGTGGTTCTGGGAGGGAGGGGAAGAGGTGAGGGCAGAATTGCGGGAAATGGGATGGACATGGTTGAGGGTCCTGTCGACCACAGTGGTGGTGATCCTCAGTTGAGGAAAAGAAGACATATCGGAAGCACTGGAATGGAAAGCGGTATCGTTGGAACAGGTGCGACAGGGACTGAGGAACTGCGAGAATGGAATAGAGCCCTTGCATAAAGCGGGGTGGGAGGAAGTGTAACCAAGGTCACTGAGAGCTATTGGGTTTACAGTAGATATTGGTCGACTGCTTATCCCCAGAAGTCGAGGAAGGGAAAAGTCTGAGATGAGCCATGTGAAGGCGAGGAAGGGAAAAGTCTGAGATGAGCCATGTGAAGGCGAGGAAGGGAAAAGTCCGAGATGAGCCATGTGAAGGCGAGGAAGGGAAAAGTCTGAGATGAGCCATGTGAAGGCGAGGAAGGGAAAAGTCTGAGATGAGCCATGTGAAGGCGAGGAAGGGGTGGAAATTAGAAACAAAGTGGATGAAATTTTCCAGTTCCAGTCGAACTGAAATCTGTCATCAACATTGCCTGCGTCTCCCCGAATCAAATCGTTCCTGCAAAAGTAATGCCGTTCACTTAAGTGACAACTTCAGTGGTCTCCAACCCACCCAGCTGCTAAATGCGTGCCCGCATTGTGCGACGTCCCATATGAAAACACTGATTCCTGTCTGCAAGTATTGCAGAGCCCTGGCCCCAGGCTATGATACTCCTTATGGCCAACCTTTCATTAAGGGTGGATTGTGGCAGCTTTGCATCTTGCATTGTATGGTTATTCTGAAACTGCTTGGAACATCATAAATTCCCTGATGAAAGGTCATCAACCCGAAACGTTAATTCTGTTTCGCTCCACAGATGCTGCCTGACCTACTGAGTGTTTTCAGCATTTTCTGTTTCTCGTTCAAATTCCTAGCACCTGCAGTATTTTATTTTTGTTACCATAAATTCCCTCCTTGCATCTTGAATGAACTTAATATTCTGTGGTTTAAACTCTAAATGCCCTTTATTTACTCTGCCCCTCATCTATGTTGCTGCAGCATTAGCTGGGGGAAGTGGGCGGGGTGGGGGGGCAGAGTGATGTTGCACATTTCTTGTAGGGTTTGTCCAGGCCATAGTTGTTCTAGTTCTGCACGGACGTGATTGCTGCAATCCTTAGAATAACTTGTGTCCCTGAATGTAGAACGTGCCAGTATTGGGCTGCATGGTGGGCTTTTTTCCCCAGTCTATGCTGGCACCTGAATCACTGAGGGTTTTCAATTTAAAAAAAAGGTTGCGGATCAGGATTAAGAGTGGTGTGGAAGTTGCCGTTTAGCTTTGCTGTAGGAGCCAGCATCTGGAGGTTAGATACGTCCAATTGGAGGCCACTTTCAGCTGGCAATAAATATGAGCAAAAACTTCAGGTGTGTTTATTTTAGTCTTGCTCTGCTTTAAACAAAGCAGAATCTTCTTTAGTTGACTTTTTTCACTTTCTTCCTCTAAGATCACAGAATCACAGAAACCCCACAGTGCAGATAGAGGCCATTTCGGCCCATCGAGCCTGCACCGACACATATCCCACCCTATAATTGCCACTTATTTTCAAAATTAAAATTATAGACTTATTTCTGTAACTTTCTGTGTGGAAGTGGCCAGATTTAGACCCACGTGAGCAGAGAATTTGCCAATGAATCCTATCACAGGGCTTCTAAAAGAAAATAGCATTTTTTTAAAACTCGTGGTTGCGGGGGTGGGGTGTGAGGGAGGAGAGATGGTTCATTGTTATAGACAGTGGTCTTTCACCTCTGGAATTGGATCTAATCTAGACTGCTGAGATGAAAGTCTCTGCTAGCTGTAAGGGTCTTATTTGAAATGAATGTTCATTCTCTGTTCTTTGTATGTACTTGGCACTAAATTGACATTCTCATTCAGGGTAACTAGTGTGGGAGATGGTAAAGTGTTGCATTAAGGGTGCTTTTCTGAGATTGGTGCTGATGCACACTTTTGGGACAGAGTATCTGAAACTTTACTCTGCTTACCCTGGTGTGCAGAGATGGGAGCAGATTGGGGGACCCACTGGTTGGCCTGCTCCTGTGCCTGGCGAAAAGTGCCACCCACAGGTCCAGATCCATAGGACCGGCGAGCGGGGTTGCTCTGAGTGCTGGCTGCAGTTGCAAGCCCTGGTGCGGGTCTGGATGACCTTGGAGCGAGATCAGTTCGAAGCCTTTCGGGAATGGTGGGTACTGCAGGGCATCGTATACCTCATCAATGACAGCAACCAAATCATTGACCAATACCCTATGCACGTGTGTTTTTTAGTTTGACTGGACCACTTGTTTCTGTGTTAGCAATGCTGTCCTCCTGAGGAGGGCACTGCGGTAGTATTTGTCCGGATGGCAATGGGCTCGCTTCCAGTGTCACCCTATTGGCCCAAATTCAAAATGGAGCCATGCTGTACTTGACCTGCGAGTGCTTGATACTGACACTAGACAACTGAAATGGACAATGTTCCATTCCAACAGATTTAAGAAAAAAAATCTTGAAATAACAACGGATTTCCTTCTGTCTCCCATCCTTCAGCCGATCGCTCCCTCTGGCACTCTGTGTGTCTGTTGGCTTTAGTTGTGTCTGGAGATCTACACAGCAGGTCAGTCAGCATCTTGTTTTTTACTTATTTATGGGTTGTGGGCATCAGTGGCAAGACCAGCATTTATTGCCCATCCCTACTTGCCCTTGAGAAGGTGGTGGTGAGCCGCCTTCTTGAACCGCTTCAGTAATTCTTTGTAGCTGTTTGATAAAACTGAGTGGCTTGCTAGGCCATTTCAGAGGGCAGTTAAGAGTCAACCACATTGCTGTGTGTCTGGGGTCACATATAGGCCAGACCCACAGCAGATTTGCTTCCCTAAAGGACATTAGTGGACCAGATAGGTTTTTACGACATCCAGTAGTTTCATTCCGGTTGTTACCATTACCGATACTAGCTTTCTAATTCCAGATTTATTTAATTAACTGAATTTAAATTTCCCAGCTGCCATGGTGGGACTTGAACTCGTGTCTCTGGATCATTAGTCCACACCTCTGGATTACTAGTCCAGTAAAATAAGCACTATGCTACCGTTCCCAATGCTGGGCATTGCAAACATTTCATTGAGGGATTTAGATGGTCAGTTTGAAGAGGGTGCACTGGGTGAGGCACAGAACATTACTTTTAAATTTGTTGATTCAGAGCAGAATTCGACTGATATGAGAATGTTTCTCAGTACAATTTGCGCGTTTTCATTTGTTTTTCTGTTTCAATTTTCTTCTTAGGCAGTCCCTCGGAACCGAGGATGACTTGCTTCCACACTAAAAATGAGTCCTCGGGTGACTGATGAGTCCAATGCGGGACCTACAGTCTCTGTCAAAGGTGGGGCGGGTGGGTGGGGTGCTTGGGTTGACGTGCGCTCCTTTTGCTGTTTGCGCTTGGCTTCCGCTTGCTCCCGACGAAGAGACTCGAGGTGTTCAGTGCCTTCCTGGATGCTTCTCCTCTACTTTGAGCGGTCTTGGGCCAGGGATTCCCAGGTGTCGGAGGGGATGTTGCACTTTTTCAAGGAGGCTTTGAGGGTGTCCTTAAAGTGTTTCCTCTGCCCACCTGGGGCTCTCTTGCTGTGTCAGAGCTCCGAGTAGAGCGCTTGTTTTGGGAGTCTCTTATCGGGCATGCGGACGATGTGACCTGTCCATCGGAGCTGATCGAGCGTGGTCAAAGCTTCGATGCTGGCCTGAGCGAGAACACGGGCGTTGGTGCGCCTATCCTGCCAATAGATTGGCAGGATCTTGCGGAGGCAGCGTTGGTGGTACCTCTCCAGTGCTTTGAGGTGCCTGCTGTACATGGTCCATGTCTCTGAAGCATACAGGAGGGCGGGAATCACTACTGCTCTGTAGACCATGAGCTTGGTGCTGGGTTTGAGGTCCTGGTCTTCAAACACTCTCTTCCTCAGGCGACCGAAGGCTGCACTGGCACACTGAAGGTGGTGTTGGACTTCATTATCGACGCCTGCCCTTGTTGACAGTAGGCTCCCGAGGTATGGAAAGTGGTCCACGTTGTCCAAGGCCTTGTCGTAGATTTTGATAATCGGGGGCAGTACTGTGTGGCGGGGGCAGGTTGGTAGAGGACCTTTGTCTAACGGATGTTTAGTGTAAGGCCCATGCTCTCGTACGCTTCAGTGAAGGTGTTGACGATGGCTTGGAGTTCGACCTCAGTGCGCAGACGCAAGTGTCGCCTGCATACTGTAATTCGATGACAGAGGATGGGACGACCTTGGATCTGGACTGGAGGCGACGGAGGTTGAACAGTTTCCCGTTTGTTCTGTAGATTAGCTCCACTCCAGCGGGAAGCTTACTGAGGGTGAGATGGGGCATTGCAGCCAGGAAGATCGAGAAGAGCGTTGGTGTGATGACATGGCCTTGCTTGACCCCGGTTCATACATGAATTGGGTCTGTGGTGGATCCGTTGGTCAGGACCACAGCTTGCATGTTGTCGTGTAGCAGGCGGAGGATGGTGACAAACTTTTGAGGGCAGCCGAATTTGAGGAGGACACTCCATAATCCTTCACAGTTGACGGTGTCGAAGGCCTTTGTGAGGTCAAAGAAGGCCATGTACAGCGGTTGGTGCTGTTCCCTGCATTTCTCTTGTAGTTGACGTGCTGTGAAGATCATGTCCATTGTGCCCTTTAGTGGGCGGAATCCGCATTGCGACTCTGGGAGGAGCTCTTCAGCCACTGGGAGAAGGCGATTGAGGAGGATTCTTGCGATGACTTTCCCTGTGGCAGACAGCAGGGAAACTCCTCTGTAATTACCACAATCGGATTTGTCACCTTTCTTGAAGATGGTCACGATTACGGCGTCTCTGAGATCCCCTGGCATGCTCTCCTCCTTCCAAATAAGAGAAATGAGTTCATGTATTGGCGCCAATAGTGCTTCTCCGCCATGTTTTAGCACCTCGGCGGGGATTCCATCTGCTCCTGAGGCCTTGTTGTTCTTCAGTTGTCGGATGGCCTTTTCAACCTCATGCCGGGCTGGGGTTGTGCTGAGGTGGTGGAGGGTAGCATGCTGCGGGATGGAGTGGAGGACACTCGCGTTGAAGACAGAGTCTCGGTTAAGGAGATCTTCGATGTGCTCTTTCCAGCGGGCACTGACTGCCTCTCTGTCCTCGATGAGTACACCTCCGTTCTTGGCCCACAGTGGGGTAGGACCTTGGGTACTTGGGCCGTAGATGGTCTTGACTGCGCTAAAGAATCCACGCATGTCGTGGTTGTCGGCTAGCTGCTGGATCTCCTGCACTTTCTCCACCCACCATCTGTTCTTTAGGTCGCGAGTTTTTTGTTGGACCTTGGCCTTCAGGCGTCTGTACAGCTGCTTTCTTGCTCTCAAGTTGTGTTGCTGTTTCCAGATCAGGAATGCCTTGTGCTTGCGGCTTATTAGCTCCTGGATCTCCTGGTCGTTCTCGTCGAACCAGTCCTGGTGTTTCCTGGTCGAGTGACCGAGCGTCTCTTCACAGGTGCTGATTATGGAGGCCTTGAGTGCAGACTAGGTGCTATGGACACTGTGTCTCTGAATCACTGGGAGGCATCAGGTTGGTTGTGAGGCACAGGCTGAATAGGGCTTTCTTAGCAGGGACTTTGAGTGCTCCAGTGTTGATTTTCCTGCGGTATTGTTGCTGTTGCCTCCGCTGTTTTGGGGCTACATTGATGGAGATGACAGAGCGGATTAGGCAGTGGTCTGTCCAGCGGTCGCCGCTCCTGTCATGGCGTGGGTGATGCAGATCAGTGTTTAGGTCTAGATACATAGATACATAGAGATAGGAACAGGAGTAGGCCATTCGGCCCTTCGAGCCTGCTCCGCCATTCAATGAGATCATGGCTGATCTTCGTCTGAGATCATAGCTGATCTTACCAGTTCAGTACCCCGTCCCCGCCTTTTCTCCGTAACCCTTAATCCCCTTAGCCTTCAGAAATATATCCAATTCTCTCTTGAAAATATTTATTGAATTAGCCTTCACAGCCCTCTGTGGCAGGGAATTCCACAGGCTCACCACTCTTTGAGTGAAGGAATTCTTCCTCATCTCTGTTTTAAATGATTTGCCCGCTATTTTTAGACTGTGGCCCCTGGTTCTGTGCTCCCCGGCCATTGGAAACATTCTCTCTGAATTCAGCCTGTCCAGGCCTGCCATAATTTTATATGTTTCGATGAGATCCCCTCTCAATCTTCTAAACTCCAGTGAGTACAAGCCCAAACTATTTAATCTCTCTTCGTAGGTCATTCCCGCCATTCCAGGTATCAGCCTGGTGAATCGCCGTTGCACTCTTTCCATGGCAAGAACATCCTTCCGCAGATGGGGCGACCAAAACTGTACACAATACTCCAGATGCGGTCTCACCAGCACCTTGTACAGCTGTAGTAAGGTATCCCTATTCCTATACTCGAACCCCCTTGATATGAAGGCCAACATACCATTTGCCTTCTTAATCGCCTGTTGCACCTGCATGCTCTCCTTCAGTGACTGGTGCACAAGAACACCCAGGTCCCTCTGCACTTCCCCATCTCCCAATCTATTGCCATTTAGATAATAATCTACCCTCCTGTTTTTACCCCCAAAGTGGATAACCTCGCATTTATCCACATTATAGTGCATCTGCCACGTATCCGCCCATTCCCCCAACCTGTCCAAATCACACTGTAGCCTCCTGACATCCTCATCAGAGCCCACCCCTCCTCCTAGTTTAGTGTCGTCAGCGAATTTGGAAATATTGCATCCAATTCCCTGATCCAGATCATTTATATATATTGTGAACAGCTGGGGTCCCAGGACAGATCCTTGCGGCACCCCGCTGGTCACTGCCTGCCACTCCGAAAACGAGCCGTTTATTCCAACTCTCTGTTTTCTATCCGCCAGCCAGTTCTCTATCCACGTTAATACTTTGCCCCCAATCCCATGAGCCTTAATTTTGCATGATAATCTTTTGTGTGGAACCTTATCGAAGGCTTTCTGGAAGTCAAGGTACACCACATCCACTGGCTCTCCCCCATCTATTCTACCAGTTACCTCCTCAAAAAATTCCAGCAGATTAGTCAAACACGATTTACCCTTTGTAAATCCATGTTGACTCTGTCCGATCCTTTCCCCATTTGTCAAGTGCTCCGCTATTTTATCCTTAATAATGGACTCTAGCATTTTGCCCACAACCGATGTAAGGCTTACTGGTCTATAATTCCCTGCTTTCTCTCTACCCCCCTTTTTAAATATTGGGGTAACATTAGCTACCCTCCAATCCACGGGTACTGTTCCCGAGTCAATGGAGTTCCGGAAGATGATCCTTAGAGCATCTGCTATCTCCAGGGCAACCTCCTTAAGTACCCTAGGATGTAGTTTATCAGGCCCTGGGGATTTGTCGGCCTTCAGTCCCCTCAACTTACCCAACACCATATCCCTAGAGATACTAATTTCTGTCAGCTCCTCCCTCTCATTAGTCCCTATGTTTGCCGATATTCCTGGGAGGTTATTTGTGTCCTCCTTTGTGAATACAGAACCAAAGTATGAGTTTAATTGGTCTGCCATTTCCTTATTCTCCATTATATATTCTCCCGAATCAGACTGCAAGGGACCGACTTGGGATTTTACCAGTCTTTTCCTCCTGATATACCGATAAAAGCTTTTGCAGTCTGTCTTTATGTTTGCTGCAAGTTTACTTTCGTATTCTATTTTCCCCTTCCTGATTAATCCCTTTGTCCTCTTTTGCTGTATCCTGTACTGCCCCCAATCTTCCGGTCTGGTGCTTTTTTTTGCCAGTTGATATGCCCTTTTTTTTGATTTTATGCTGTCCCTAATTTCCCTCGTTATCCACGGTTGAGTCACCTTTTTAGGTTTATTTTTATGCCAAACCGGTATAAACATGTTCTGGAATTCTTCCATTCTATCTTTGAATGCTTGCCATTGTCTATCCACTGTCAATCCCCCCAGAAACACCACCCAATCAATCTTACCCAATTCCCGTCTCATACCCTCGTAATTCCCTTTATTTAAGTCTCTGTTATATTCTATCCCGGGTGAGAGGCTTGTTCACTTAGCTACACAAGGGACACCATAACTGGCTGCTGGAAGGTGTGTGAGAACAGCTCACGGTGATTCTTTAGATTATTCCCCTCTGTGGGGAAGTTTTTGCCTCCCACTTGGTCACCTGTGGTGTCGTGCTTTTTGAGCAATCCCTCACTGTAAAGCATTTTAAAATAGAGTTCAGTACTCTGTACCAAGGTAGTAAGTTAAAGAATGCCGTAATCTCAAACAAGGAGGGGAGAAGTGATGTGCTGCCACAGTCTTTGGGGGTTGGACTGTTCACAGCTCCTGGAATTATCGAACACAATCAATTTGTTGCACAACACTGCTCATGAGCCCCATCCAGCCACCTGAACAACAGGCCAGTTGACCCAAGCTGCATTGCTCTACGCTGGCAGCAGGGGTCGCCATATTCGTGTTGTTCCAGGCGACAATTCTCGAGAGCACTTGTGTGAACCCATGTCTGTGTGTGCGGTGTGCAGGAGCCAGGCGCTGTGGTCAGGGACACTGCTCTTTGCAGAGGAGCTGTGGTACAGTTTTGCAGCCAGCACGCTGATTCAGAGAAGATTGCAATAAAGAGATTCTTTATATTGCGCTCTGTTCGTTATATAATCTGGTTGGTTACACACTGACAGCATTTGTTGAATTAAAGCCCTCTTACACACTTGTTGTGAAAGGTAATTAACGCAGAAAAATCTCCAGGCGGACACGGGTTCAGCTCAACAGCAGATTCCCTTCATTGCTGACCATCCTCTTCACTGCTGACATTGCTGACCGTTCCCCTCACTCCTCACACTGACCGTTCCCCTCACTCCTCACACTGACCGTTCCCCTCACTCCTCGCGCTGACCGTTCCCCTCACTCCTGACGCTGACCGTTCCCCTCACTCCTCACGCTGACCGTTCCCCTCACTCCTCACACTGACCGTTCCCCTCACTCCTCACACTGACCGTTCCCCCTCACTCCTCACACTGACCGTTCCCCCTCACTCCTCACACTGACCGTTCCCCCTCACACTGACCGTTCCCCTCACTCCTCACACTGACCGTTCCCCTCACTCCTCTCACTGACCGTTCCCCCTCACTCCTCACACTGACCGTTCCCCTCACTCCTCACACTGACCGTTCCCCCTCACTCCTCACACTGACCGTTCCCCCTCGCTCCTCACACTGACCGTTCCCCCTCGCTCCTCACACTGACCGTTCCCCCTCGCTCCTCACACTGACCGTCCCCCTCACTCCTCACACTGACCGTCCCCCTCACTCCTCACACTGACCGTTCCCCCTCACTCCTCACACTGACCGTTCCCCCTCACTCCTCACACTGACCGTTCCCCCTCACTCCTCACACTGACCGTTCCCCCTCACTCCTCACACTGACCGTTCCCCCTCACTCCTCACACTGACCGTTCCCCCTCACTCCTCGCGCTGACCGTTCCCCCTCACTCCTCACACTGACCGTTCCCCCCTCACACTGACCGTTCCCCCTCGCTCCTCACACTGACCGTTCCCCCTCACTCCTCGCACTGACCGTTCCCCCCCACCCCTCGCGCTGACCGTTCCCCCCACCCCTCGCGCTGACCGTTCCCCCTCACCCCTCGCGCTGACCGTTCCCCCTCACCCCTCGCGCTGACCGTTCCCCCTCACCCCTCGCGCTGACCGTTCCCCCTCACCCCTCGCGCTGACCGTTCCCCCTCACCCCTCGCGCTGACCGTTCCCCTCGCTCCTCGCGCTGACCGCCCCCTCACTGCTTACAGTGCTGTTGGCGGTGTCCCCTCCACCTCTTAAACCGCTCTCCGAGAAGCCCTTCTTGTTGACGGTGCTTTAATTCTTGATTATTGTATGTGGAGGTTTAATTTATATTCGGCCTGGATACCAAACATGGGAAAATGTTCTGTTTCCAACTACTTGCAACGCTTATCTTGGATAAGCTAACATATTTACCAAAAAGTGTCAATAAATAAATTGTTACATAACTGAAAGATGCCTTTGAACTGCGTGAGCACAAGAGCTGACTATTACGAAGCTGCACGATGCAGAGCATTCGGTGCTGCCAATAGTTGCCACTGCAGGTTAAAACTACCCTTTATGCAAAGCCGATGCACCTCGGTCAGAATTTGCACTTTGCTCTTAATCCATGAGGGAAAATTCCACCCTGTGTGTGTGTGTTTTTGTTAATTTAAAGTATATACCCACTGGAGTAGATAATAAAGAAAGAACTTGCATTTATATAGCGCATTTCACGACCTTTGCTGATTCCAAAGCACTTCACAGCCAATTAAGTAATTTTGAAGTGTCGTCACTGTTGTAATGTTGGAAATGCAACAGCGAATTTGCGCACAAACTCCCACAAACAGCAATGTGATGATGACCAGATCATCTATTTTTAGGTGCTGGCTGAGGGCTAAATACTGGAACTCCCCTGTTTTTCGTCGAATCGTGCCACAAAATCTTTGACGCCCACCAGGGAGGACAGACAGGGCCTCGGTTTAACGTCTCATTTCAATGAGGGCACCTCTTGACAGTGCAGCACTCCCTCAGCACCGCACTGAAGTGTCAGCCTGGATTTTGTACTCAAGTCTCTGGAGTGGGACTTGAACCCACAACCAGGGAGGTGGCTAGATGTACCTAGTTGAAAGAACAATTCCTGAAACACTCCAGGTTGATTGCTATTGTATTTCCACTGATATTTCATCTCCGCCACAGTGTCAACCTCAGTTAATCTTTCCAACTGGTGTCCCTGTTGATCTGTGTTAACTACTTGAATAAATGTATTTTTTGTTCAAAAAAAGGAAAGTTAAATTTCATCACTTGTTTAGTTTGAGAGCTGATGGTGAGATTCCCTCTTAACCTGTTCTAACCAGAGTACGTGGCTATGGTCTTTGTGTTCCATGAACTCCAGCCGTTTCTGATGAGGTTTTACTACATCCAGTCAAGGTAGAGGATATTCGGACCACAGTTGGAGCCCACGGTTGATATCTTGAGCGCTTGATTGTAGGGGAACTAGCCATTGTGTCATACTTGCTAATCCTCCTCCTCCACCCCTGCCCCATGCCAAGAAAAATGGTCAGCTCTTGTGTCGTAATCACCAGTAATCTGACGCATGGTATATAAACACTGATGTCAACAGTAAGACAGGCTCCCCATCCAAACAGTGCGTGCACTAGCCCCGCTGAACTGCTGCCTGTCACTCGTGTACCACTCTTAATATTCACTGTACGTGGGCGTTCCAAAACCCCCCTTCTGTCAGCTGACTGAACAGTGCTTGAAATGGAATATTTTGAACAGTTTTAGGGAAGCTTGTGTACTCTTCAAAGTGAAGTCAGTATGTTTCCTGTGGTTATTTGTATTCTGGTGCAAAGTACAGACATTGACAATTAGAAGAATCAATAGTTGCGGGGAGGAGGAGCGAGAAGTGGCGATGGTTACTTCAGCACAGTAGGGGGACTGTGGACTCTTCTCAAAGTGTTCGTACAGATTTATGACCAGGGTGTAAAATGCTTTGGTGGAGGAGATTGCTGCTGTTAAATCTGTTGTGTGTCATTCCTGTTTTCTGGTTGCTTATTTAGGACCATTTTATCGCATTCCGAATGGTTGTTGAACATACGTATTATCTTGTTCACAATTTTCCCTTTACTGTGTTAGAGGAATTTTTATTTTTAATAAGTCCTTGTAAATCAGTGTTATCCGATCAGTACATCACTGCATGCAATGTCTTTCCTTTCACTCTTCAAAATTTCCCTACTTTTTTGTCATTAATATCTTGTTTTTCTATTTGTAATGTTTGCTGCTGCTTCCATTCCTGTTCCCTTTTCTTTATTGGTACATTTTAGTTTCTATGGCTTTACAACAGTTGTCTAGTCTCATCTATTGCTAATGGTTTGCTTGTGTCATACTACAAGAATGTATTAAAGAAAAGACTTGCATTTATAGAATGCCACTCACGTCCTCGGGGTGCTTTGCAGCCAGTGGATAACTATTGAAGCACAGCAAGGTAACACGACCCAGAGAGAGAAAGATGACTTGCTAATCTGTTTTGGAAGTGCTAGTTGAAGGTTAAATGTTGGCCATGACACCAGGAGAACGCCCCTGCTCCTTGAGTAGTGCCATGAGACCTTTTATGTCCACCTGAACTGGCAGATGGGGCCTCAGTTTAACGTCTGAATCCAAAAGATGGCAACTCCGACAATGCAGCACTCCCTGAAGTGCCAGCCCAACTTGTGTGCTCAAGTCCTTGGCTGGCGCTTAAAGCCACAGCCTTGACTCTCAGGTGAGAATGCTGCCGACTGAGCCAACACTTCACAACAACAACTTACATTTATATAGCACCTTTAACGTAGTAAAACACCCCAAGGCGCTTAACGTAAGTTAGATGTTGCAGTAAATGACTCCACAGTCCTTCATTCCGGATATCCTTGTGAGATTTCGTATTTCCTATCGATCGCTCTCAATTCAATTCAATTCAATTCAAATCGCTTTATTGGCATGACAAGTTACATCTTATGTTGCCAAAGCATCGAAAAACATTCATGTTTGTACACAAAAATACAGATCTATCCATACAGTGTATAAACAGATATATCCCTGAGTGTATAAATATACTTTCATATAATTTATATATACTCTTTTCTTATATTTAGTGGTTGTCCCTCTGTTTATGGCAAGCTGTAACATAGTGTGCCGCTAGTGTTACACAATTTCTCTCTTCCCCTAGTAGGTATGGGAGTGTTTGGTCGTCCTTCAAATTTCTGAATTCCGGGCATATTTTTGTGAATTTTGGGTAGAAATTCTCCCTTATGCCCTGATATTTTCTACAAGCTGTGAGGAAGTGCATCTCTGTCTCCACCACTCCCTGACTGCAGTGAGAGCATATCCTGTCCTCTCTCTTGGTAGCCGGGTCTGCCTGTGTCAGCCATTTTACTGTTTGATTTTCTTCTCTCTCCCATTTCCCCCCCCCTCCCCAATCAGTGCAATTATAGAATCACCAATCCTGGAGATGCTCTCACAGTGAAGAGCACCAAGTCCCATCGCAGGCAGGGCTATAAAGTATTCCTAGCCATTGCTCCGATAAGTCAATCAGCTCATGCCTCTGCGAATGGCACTGATGTGCATGGCGGATTAGGCTGCTTTTTGACCGGGGGTGGGGGGTCGCGTTCTTTTCCCCTCCCACGTGTATTGTTCACCTTTTAAGCTGAAGCATGATTTGAAATGAAGTCCAGGCTGTATATTTGTGTGGGGAGAGGGGGACAGCATTTGCATTTTCATACACACTTGTGGCAATGTTTTTGATACTGATTTTCCCATACAGAGTATTCCAATTGCAAATGTCAGGAGTTTTCCAATAAAATGAGGAGCGACATGTTGTCCTTCTGCTCCTTGCGACGTAACATCGCCAAGGTGCTGCATGGTTGTCTCAATTAAAATAGGTGACTGCCCTGTATCTGTCCTTAATTTACACAGTGGCCAGAGGCTCCCCCTGTGGTAAAATGGGACTGGGACCAGTCAATGCCGATTGCTGCACATTGCTGGTAAAAGTCTGTCATTGTTCTCCTGGCATACAGGAAAGTGATAGCGATAAGCCTCGTCACTTTGAAGCCAGCGAACAAAGGCCTAAGGGAGTTGTACATTGTACTGCTTCAGAACACAGGAAGGGCTGGGGTGTTAATTGACTCAATTTTTCCTGACCTGTTGAATCCCTGAAACACGCTTCCTGTATGTTTTTGACTTTGTCACAATGCCCATCCGCTGAGACTGTGCAGCTCCTTTGGTTTCCTGCTGCTGAAGATCTTGATATAATCTTTGTAAAATTCATGGACCCCCTTTGATCCATTTGATCTTGGGAGAGCGCAACAAAAGGTTCAGTAGGAGACTTGAGCTGCAAGATGATCATGTTGACGAGCATTTCTGCTGCTACAGAATTAATGCTCCACCCACATTAAGTAAAGTAAGGAAAGTGAACTAAAGATAACCTGCATTAACCTGACACACTTTCAATAAAGAGAGAAAGACTTGCATTTATATAGCACCTTGCACGACCTCTGGATGTCCCAAAGCGCTTTACAACCAATGAAATACTTTTGTAATGTAGGAAACATGGCAGCCAATTTGTGCACAGCACGATCCCACTAACAGCAATGTGATAATGACCAGATAATGTGTTTTTATTGACGTTGGTTCAAGGATAAATATTGGTCAGGACATGGGGGAGAACTCCCCTGCTTTTCTTCAGAATAGTGCCATGGGATCTTTTACATCCACTTGCGAGGGCAGACTTGGTTTAATATCTCATCCGAAAGACTGCATCAACAGTGCAGCACTCCCTCAGTACTGCGCTGAAGCTTCTCATGGACTTTTGCAATGGGGCTGCCATTCCTGATCACTGTCACTAGAGGGCCTCGGTGAACTATATAAAATTAAAGGACTTCTCCAGCTGCAGGAACGGGTAACATAGAAACATAGAAGATAGGAGCAGGAGTAGGCCATTTGGCCCCTCGAGCCTGCTCCACCATTCAATACGATCATGGCTGATCATCCAAATTCAGTACCCTGTCCCTGCTTTCTCCCCATATCCCTTGATCCCCTTAGCCTTAAGAAATATATCTAACTCCTTCTTGAATATATTTAATGAATTGGCCTCTACTACCTTCTGTGGTAGAGAATTCCACAGGTTCACCGCTCTCTGGGTGAAGAAATTCCTCCTCATCTCTGTCCTAAATGGCTTACCCCTTATCCTTAGACTGTGACCCCTGGTTCTGGACTCCCCGGCCATCGGGAACATCCCTCCTTCATCTAGTCTGTCTAGTCCTGTTAGAATTTTATAAGTTTCAATGAGATCCCCTCTCATTCTTCTAAACTCTAGCGAATATAAGCCTAATCGACCCAATCTCTCTCCGTACGTCATTCCTGCCATCCAGGTATCAGTCTGGTGAATCTTCGCTGCACTCCATGGCAAGAACATCCTTCCTCAGATAAGGCGACCAAAACACACAATATTCAAGGTGTGGTCTCACCAAGGTCCTGTACAACTGCAGCAAGACATCCTTGCTCCTGTACTCGAATCCTCTCGCTATGAAGGCCAACATACCATTTGCCGCCTTAATCACCTGCTGCACCTGCATGCTTACCTTCAGCAACTGGTGCACAAGGACACCCAGGTCTCGTTGCACTTCCCCTTCTCCCAATGTATTGCCGTTCAGATAATAATCTGCCTTCCTGTTTTTGCCACCAAAGTGGATAACCTCGCATTTATCCACATTATACTGCATCTGCCCAATCGCCCAACCTGTCCAAATCATACTGGAGTTTCTCGGCATCCTCCTCACAGCACACACGCCCACCCAGCTTTGTGTCGTCTGCAAACTTGGAGATATTACATCTAGTTCCCTCGTCTAGATCATTAATATACATTGTGAATAGCTGGGGTCCTAGCACCAATCCCTGCGGTACCCCACTAGTCACTGCCTTCCGCTCGAAAAAAGACCCGTTTATTCCAACTCTTTGCTTCCTGTGGTACTGTGGCATTTCAATCTACTGAACCGGTCCTGCAGTCTTTGACGCCGATGTTTGTTGTAGTCTGGCTCTGCTGCAATCGGGGTTCCATTGCAGCAGATGGAAATTGTTCCTTTCATACTTTACTGCATTATGTTGTCTTTGAGCATGTTCCTTTACGGTTTCTTTTTTACTCCAAAACCTATTACTTTGTCTCTCCTGGTTTTTCTGTCTCGAGGAGGGAATGTCTTTTTGTTAAATAAAAAGATGCCCAGCTCTTTTTTTCTCTCTTTCCCCTCATGCTATTTCAAGGTGAGGGAATTAATACTGCAAATGGAAGACTTTTGCACTTATTACATCCGACACATTCACGTCCGGTACTGCGAACGCTAGATGCAACAACAATAATACAACTTGCATTTAATAGTGCAACTTTAACATAGTAAAACATCCCAAGGTGCTTCACAGGTGCATTATCAGACATGATTTGACACCGAGCCATATAAGGAGATATTAGGACAGGTGACCAAAAGCTTGCCAAGGAGGTAGGTTTTAAGGAGAAGTGGGAGGCAAAGAGGTTTACAGAAGGAATTCCAAAACTTAGGGCCTACAGCTGAGGCCACAGCCACCAATGGTGGGGCAAAGGGAATTGGGGGAACGCAGAGTTCTCAGAGGGTTGTAGGGCTGGAAGAGGTTACAGAGATGGGGAGGGGTGAGGTCATGGAGGGCTTTGAAATCGAGGCGTTGCTGGACCGGGAGCCCATGTATGTCAGCGAGCACGGGGGGGGGGGGGGGGGGCGGCTTTGTTTAAACCCAGTTCCCAGTGATGGACGAGTCGTACTGCACAGCCCAGTAACCGACTCCATTGCTGCTACTGCTTTGTACAACTTTTAATGAAGAGCAAAATCTGTCCGGCAGTACAGAACAATCCGGGTTCGCCAATTCAGCAACACAAATCTAGATGGGTAGTCGATCCCAATTTCTGCTTCTGTTTCCCACAAAATGCTTCCTTTTTCCCTTTTTCTTTTTATGGTTGACAACAGAAGTTTCCAGAAAATCACAGGCCTCAACAGAATTGTGCTGTGTTTTGCAAAGCAGTGAATTAGAGAAGGTTTACAAAGCTAACGCAAGCAATAGCCATTTTTAAAGAACACTTATCTTCCTCACTCTAATACTACAGTTCACCCCCCGACCCCAGCCTTCTGATTTCTGACCTGCTTGAGAGTGTCTATATCGGGTGTCCAAACTGCAGCCTCCAAGCACTGGCCACCTGGCTCCTGAATAGTATATTTCTAACTGATTGCTTTGTCCTGTTTGAATTTTGTGGACTTGGAGAGTTGTGAAGGGCTGCTCTTAACTCCGTGGCCTCATTGGTGCATAAATCCTAAATCAAGTGTCAGCAATTTGAGACATATGGAAATTAATAGCAGGCATGGATTTAAACTTTATATATGGCCCCCAGAACTCCATAGTATGCACCAAAGTGGCCCATGAAGACATCATAATGTAGCCTCCTGCATTTTCCTACATTTCAACAGTGACTACATTTCAAAAGTACTTCATTGGCTATAAAGTGCTTTGGGACTGCTGGAGGGCATGAAAGGTGCTACATAAATGTGCAAGTCTTTCCTACCTTCTTCCCTTCCTCCCTCCCTTCCTCTCCCTCCCTCCCTCCCTTCTTGCCTCCCTCCCTCCCTTCTTGCCTCCCTCCCTCCCTTCTTGCCTCCCTCCCTCCCTTCTTGCCTTCCTTCCTCCCTGCCTTCCTTCCTCCCTGCCTTCCTTCCTCCCTGCCTGCCTTCCTCCCTCCCTGCCTGCCTCCCTCCCTGCCTGCCTCCCTCCCTGCCTGCCTGCCTTCCTCCCTGCCTGCCTTCCTCCCTGCCTGCCTGCCTTCCTCCCTGCCTGACTTCCTCCCTGCCTGCCTTCCTCCCTGCCTGCCTTCCTCCCTGCCTGCCTTCCTCCCTGCCTGCCTGCCTTCCTCCCTGCCTGCCTTCCTCCCTGCCTGCCTTCCTCCCTGCCTGCCTTCCTCCCTGCCTGACTTCCTCCCTGCCTGCCTTCCTCCCTGCCTGCCTTCCTCCCTGCCTGCCTTCCTCCCTGCCTGCCTTCCTCCCTCCCTGCCTCCCTCCCTCCCTGCCTTCCTCCCTCCCTCCCTGCCTTCCTCCCTCCCTGCCTTCCTCCCTCCCTCCCTGCCTTCCTCCCTCCCTGCCTTCCTCCCTCCCTCCCTCCCTCCCTCCCTCCCTCCCTGCCTTCCTCCCTCCCTGCCTTCCTCCCTCCCTGCCTTCCTCCCTCCCTGCCTTCCTCCCTCCCTGCCTTCCTCCCTCCCTTCTCTCCTTCCCTAGTGATCAACGTATAACTTTTATTGCTCTGTCAATGAAACATGGTTTGTTCACTTCTCCCCTTTCTCTGCTCTCAGCTCCTGCATTGGCGATTCAAGCTTCAGCAGTCTTGCCTCAGTCTGAGCCTGAGGCCTGTGAGAATGACCAGAGTGACAGCCCCGGCTTCCTAGACAGCATCTTCTGGATGGCAGCACCCAAGAAACGGCGCACCATTGAGATCAACCGCTGTAGGAGGAGGGACGTTAGGAAACTAGAAAAAGTTAAGGTACTTGTATAGAGTAAGCTCAAGAGCAACTGTACTATTTTTTGGGGTGGACTTCAAGAATTGTTCCTACATTGCCTCAATATGTTTAGGTTTAGACTCAGTTCTGAGTCCTGCAGTTTCTTCCTTTCCCTCCAAAAGTGCTCCAAAGAACCTAATATATCTTTGCTGCAAGCGACTTGTTTTATTCTGCTGTTATGCACTCATAGAATCTTACAGCACAGAAGGAGGCCATCGTGCCTGTGCCGGCTCTTTGAAAGAGCTGTCCAATTAGTCCCACTCCACTGCTCTTTCCCCATAGCCCTTCAAATTTTTCCTTTTCAAATATATATCCTTTATGAAAGTTACTATTGAATCTGATTCCGATACCCTTTCAGGCTGTGAATTCCAGATCATAACAACTTGCTGCGTAAAGACTAGAATTCTCCAAGACTAGAAATTTAAGTCACTGTTTGAGGGGTTGAAAGGAGCATCTTATATCTGAGTCATTGTGTTGGACGGTACAGTACCTCACTCTGGGGCGTACACTCATCTGTCCCTGTCCTACTGTTAGATTCTTGCAGCTCACGGGCTCCCGCTCTCCCCTCTCAACCCTCAGCTGACAGCGCAACCAACAGCCAGCTTGTATTAAAATACGATCTCCCTCTCTGCAGGGAGCCACTGTATTTAATGGGACGTTATACGTGGGGATTGATCCTGTTTTCTTATAGCTGTAAAATCAGTGCGGGTTCTGTGTTAATGCGTTCGTCTTGTGCACGAGTAAATACGGTTTATAAAAATACGGTGGTGTATGTGTTACCCTGCATGGTTTCCGGATCAAGACAGCACATGAGCAACCTGCTGTCCGACCTCTGCTTGAGAGAGAGTTGCCTGCAGGTGATCTTCAAGAGGATCACACAAAAAAGGGTCACGGGGTCTCGGTATTGCAGTGAACGCTACAACTGGGCTCTTCCGCCATTAATGTAACTCTGGGAGGTTGGGAGGTAAAGCATCCTTGTTGGAGTTGTATGTTTGCACCGGCTACTTCTAAACGATTTCTCAATAGTTGCACACCTTTATTTAAATAACGCGGCAATTTTATTTTAAAAATTTAAACTTCAAGGTGGAGCAAATTTCCTCGGTTTTGTTTTCCTTTCTCGCATTGGAATTTCTTCTTGTTTCAGAACAACATAGAGGTCTGTCAAGAGTGCGGGCGCTTGAAACTGAAGCACGTGCTGTGTGCCTTCTGCTATCAAAAGGTTACGCACGAGACGGCCCTTGTCCGAGCGCAGATTCAGGCGCAGGAAGGAGGGCCACTTAACACCCCCCCAGTAGAGACGGTGGTACTTTATGAGGGAGAAAAAGCTGGAGAGGCTGACGAGGGGAAGAGGATCATTGAAAGGAACCGAAAGCGCCCATCGTGGTTTACCGTAGACTCATGATGTGGACACTGAATGAGGAATTCCGGCAGTGCTGATCCGAGAACTTCTGTTTATATATAATAACACAGGCATCGTTCAGATGTGCCACTGTAGCTGGAAACATAATTCGAGAGTGTTCCTTTTTTGTTGACCCAGCAAGTGTGTTTCAGGAATTCATTCCGATCTAGAGAGATGTGCGTTGTAATAAACCCTTTTCTACACAATATGCTGCGTGGGTTTTTTTTTTCAATAGTGCGTTTTCATTTTTGACAAACCCAGGGGGGAAACTTAGTATTTTTCCTCAGTACAGGTACACTATCCCTTATCCGAAAGCCTTGGGACCAGCTGAGTTTCGGTTTTCGGAATTTTTCGGATTTCAGAAGGTATTATTATAAGACTGGGAAATTTGTATTTAATATAAATTTTAAAAGGTCAGGCTACCTCTTGCGACTGTTCCGTGTCTCATTCCCCTTCCTGCTTCTCTGGAAAGACGGATATTGGCTGACTCCTACTAAGCTGGCCCGCAAATCAGGTCGGGTGTGGGGGGAGAAAAGAATATCGGATGGGCCGAGGTTCAGGTCGGGGGGGGGGGGGTCCGGGGGCCGGGGGGGGGTCGGGATCGGTGGGGGGGGGGTGGAGAGAAAAGAATATCGGTCGGGTCGGGAGAAAAGAATATCGGACGGGTCGGGGGTTGGGTCAGGGGGGGGAGAAAAGAATATCGGACGGGCCGCTGTATTGTTGGGTTCACTCTCCCCTACCTCCTTCACACTGCCCGGCTCGGCCTGCAATCTCCTACCCAGGAGGGAACTCTGTGACCCTCTGCCCTGCTCAGCGTAAGTCGTGCGCCACTCTGGTCATGTCGTGCGCACGACTTACGCTGAACGAAAAAACTTTCGGTTTTTAGAGGTTTTCGGTTTTCGGAAGTTCGGATAAAGGATAGTCTACCTGTATTTCTTTGTTCTATGCAGCAATTCAGAAGTAAGCACTGGAGTTAAATTCAAGAAGTCTTTCACTAAACTTAGGCCTTGTGATAGGTGGCACAATAAGGCGCCTTATGGCTTAACTTTTTCCTTTTACTTTTTAAAACATTTCCCAATACTGAATAAGTTGCGCCCCCTTCCCAACACTGCTCCATTGACTCTGGCCTTTCCTGCAGCTTCCACCACCGCCCCCCCCCCCCCCCCCTCCCCTTGTCCCACCACGAGTCGGATTTCCCTCCCTACACGTCTGCGCCTCTCCACCTCCCCTCTCCTTTAAAAGCCTTTTGAAAACTCCTCCTTCAACTAAACCCTTGGAATAAAAACAGAAAATTCTGGAAATGCTCAGCAGGCCAGGCAACATCTGTGGAGAGAGAAAGAGAGTTAATGTTTCAGGTCGATGATCTTTCGTCAGAACTGGAAAAAGTTAGAGATGTAACAGATTTTAAGCAAGTTCTTCTTGGCAGTCCCTTGGAACCGAGGATGACTTGCTTCCACATTAAAAATGAGTTCGCAGGTGACTGATGAGTCCAGTGCGGGACCTACAGCCTCTGTCACAGGTGGGGCAGATGGTGGTTGAAGAGGCGGGTGGGTGGGGTGCTTGGGTTGCTGTGAGCTCGGCTTCCGCTTGCTCCCAGCGAAGAGACTCGAGGTGTTCGGCGCCTTCCCGGATGCTTCTCCTCCACTTTGTGCGGTCTTGGGCCAGGGATTCGCAGGTGTCGGTGGGGATGTTACACTTTTTCAAGGAGGTTTTGAGGGTGTCCTTGAAGCGCTTCCTCTACCCACCTGGGGCTCTCCTGCCGTGCCGGAGCTCCGAGTAGAGTGCTTGACCTGTTCATCGGAGCTGATTGAGCGTGGTCAAAGCTTCGATGCTGGGGATGTTGGCCTGAGCAAGAACACTGACGTTGGTGCGCCTATCCTGCCAATGGATTTGCAGGATCTTGCGGAGGCAGCGTTGGTGGTACGTGATAAAAAGAGTAAGTGCTGTGCTACTCCACCTTATTGGACACCTTACAAGAGTCACCAGGGGAAGAGGGGTGCTTGGCCATAGGCATCTTGCTAGGGGTCCCCCTTGGTCTGTACAAGGAATGGGAGAAGGACATGAGGCCAGGCAGAGCAGCACCAGCTGCTGCAGCAGAGAGGGACAGGAGGATGAGGTGGCATCCTTAGAGGAAGGGGGGGGGGGCAGGGGAGAGGAGGTAGGGAAAGGGAAGAAAGAACAAAAGGGAAGGACTTTGATGGGGTGAAAGGCAGGAGTGATTAAATGACAAGTGCCTAAATAGAAAGATGAGGTGCTGTTCCTCGAACTTACACTGTTCCAATGAAGCTCAATGTAAGAGGCCAAGGACAGAGAGGTCAAAGTGGGAGCGGAGTGGAGAATTAAAGTGACAGGCGACCAGAAGCTCAGGACCATGTTTGCAGACTGAACGGAGGTGTTCCGCAAAGCAGTCACCCAAACTGTGTTTGGTCTCCCAATGCAGAGGAGACTGCATCATGAGCAATGAATACAGTATACTAAATTGTAAGAAGTATAAGTAAATCACTGTTTCACTTGAAAGGAGTGTTTGGGGCCCTGGACAGTGGGAAGGGAGGAGGTAAAAGGGCAGGTGTTGCATCTCCTGCGCTTGCACAGGAAGGTGCCGGGGGAAGGGGTGTTGGGGGTGATTGAGGAGCGGACACTTCGGAATGCTGAAAGGGGAGAGGAAGATGTGTTTGGTGGTGGAATCGCGCTGGAGGTGACGGAAATGGTGCAGGATGATCCGTTGAATGTGGAGGCTGGTGGGGTGAAAGGGGAGGACAAGGGGAACCCTATCGTTCTGGGAGGGAGGGGAAGAGGTGGGAGCAAAAGTGCGGGAAATGGAACGGACACGGTCGAGGGCCATGTCCACAACGGTACAGAGAATTCCTCAGTTGAGGAAAAAGGAAGACTTATCGGAAGCACTAGTATGGAAAGTGGCATCGTCGGAACAGATGCGGCAGAGATGGAGAAATTGGGAGAATGGAATAGAGTCCTACAGGAAGCGGGGTGGGAGGAAGTGTAGCTGTGGGAGCCAGTGGGCTTATAGTGGATTTTTGTCGATAGCCTATCCCCAGAAATGGAGACAAAAGTCGAGGAAGGGAAGAGTCAGAGCTGGACTATGTGAAGGTGAGGGAAGGGTGGAAATTGGAAGCAAAGTGAATGAAATTTTCCAGATCAGGGCGAGAGCAGGAAATGGCACCGATACAGTCATCAATGTACCGGAAAAAAAGGTGAGGGAGGGGACCTGAGTAGGACTGGAACAAAGAATGTTCCATATATCCCACGAAAAGACAGGCATAGCTGGGACCCATGCAGGTTCCCATAGCAACACCTTTAATTTGGAGGAAGTGAGTGGTGAAATTGTTCAATGTAAGAACTAGTTCTGCCAGGATGATGATGGTGGATGGGGACTGGTGGGGCCTCTGTTCAGGGAAGAAGCGGAGCGCCCTCAGGCCGTCCTAGTGGGGGATGAAGGTGTAGAGGGATTGTACGTCCATAGTGAAAAGGAGGCGGTTGGGGTTAGGAAATTGTTAAATTGGTGGAGGGTGTCGGAAGCGTTGCGGATTGAGGTGGGACAAGGGGGAGAAAAATAACGTTGAGATAGGAACAAATCAGTTCCGTGGGGCAAGAACAGGCTGAAACGATGGGTCTACCAGGGTCAGCACCCCCCCACCTCCCAATCCCTTGCTCCAGGGCTCAGCGTTTGGTTTTCTTTCACCTATTTCTGCAACACTTTGGGACAGACTTTACGTTAAAAGGTTCTAAATGAATGCATGTTGCTATTACTGTTAATCCTCCTCCTCCTCAAAGTGCCCTTTTTCCCCTCGATCAAGGCGGTTGGATCAGTCTGATATCCGTCAGCTGTTTTCTGGAAGCTGCTTTTTAACTATAATGCTGCTTTGTGTAGCAGACTTGAAACTAAAGGTTGAATGGATTAATTCTGATCAAAATATGTTCTTTTAGGGCTTCATGTTTATAAAATGGGTTTGCTAATCGGACTGATTCAAAACGTAGTTGTTCTTGTCAAAATTTAAGATGTGCAATTATGCAATGTGAATTTAAAAAAAAACTGATGTCCTTTTTCTATTTTGTGTGACCTTTTTGCGGTCGGTGACCATTGCTGGTATGAGATGATTCAAGCTCCAGCAATGCTGAGTTAATCCCAGAAGTGACTCGCTGAGGTATTCTTGGGACAGGGTCACTGGCAAGGCTTGGAAGCTAAGCAGAGCCAGGCCTGGTTAGTACCTGGAGGGGTGACCATCAGGGAAGACCAGGTACGGAAGGAGCCCCGAGGAGGGGCGGTTGGTGAGAAGGTCACGGAAGGAGGAGCGGCTGGTGAGCAGGCCCGGGCGTTGGGCTGAAGATTGTCGGACAGGAGGAATGGTGGAAATGGAATGGCGGCGCGCACCGACGCAGCGGCTTTGCTTCTCCCAGTCATGGGAGCTTGCAAGATCACATTTCGTCGTTCATGTACTTGTGCAATGACAATAAAGTTGAATTATTATTATTAATAAAGGAAAGTAAAGCACCTCAATTGTTCATTTGAATGGCTGATAAATGAGATCCCCAGGTCTATCCTTTATATAGTCTATCTCCAATTTTCTCTTCCTCCACCCTTTTAAAAAGAGTTTTTGTGATAAAGTCATGCTTTTCCTTTTCCAAAGGGGGGCGGAATAGAAGGATGATGAAGTGAGAAATCTACTTGGCCCCTAATCCTTATAATGGTGCAGTTTGAGGTGCTGAGGTATTTCATAGTGAGTGAGGGAAAAGTGCGGGGGAAGGCAACTCAAATCATTCTTGTACATCTTCCATTAGCTAGCTCAACAGATTTATTGGTAGAAATACAGAGGCGAGTTTCCTGGCTTCAATCTGGACTGTTGCATGGAACCGCGGGGGTTTATAGGGAGGGATGAGAAAAGGATAAACCAAGTAACTATAGGCCAGTCAGCCTAACCTCAGTAGTGGGTAAGCTCTAGAGGCAATAATGTGGGAGAAAATGAATACTCACTTAGAACGAATTGGGTTAATTAAGGACAGCCAGCAGGGATTTGTAAAAGGTAAGTCATGTTTATCAAATTCTTTGAGGAAATAACAGTCGAATGATAAAATGGATGTTGTTTATATGGGTTTTCCAAAGGTCTGATCAGGTGCATATAGGTAGCAGCATGGATAGGAAGTTGGTTAAAGATAGTGAGCAGAATGGAGTGATAGATGTATTTTGGATCAGGGAGATGTAACAGAGGTGTCTCCCACAGCTAAGTGTTGGAACTATTGCCCTTCCCTCGGTGTCTCTCACTCCGACTCTCTTTTTTGTACAGTGTATGATCTAGACTTTGGTATGGGGCACAATATCAAAATTTGCAGACAATACAAAAAGTTTGCTTAACTGTGAGGGGGACTGTATGTGATTTCAAGTGGACGTAGGTTAGTAAAATGGGCAGATGAAATTTGATGGGGTGAAATGTGAGGTGATACATTTTGGGAAGAGTAAAGCGACTAAATATACACTACATTGTAGAGACTTGGGGGTTTAGATACACATGTCTTAAAAAGTGAAATGCAGAGTGGTAATCCTAAACCTATACAAATCATTGGTTAGGCCACAGTTGGAATACTGTGTCCACTTTTGGGTGCCATACTTTATACAGGATGTCAAAGCCACAGAAAGTGTATAGAAGCTATTCATTAAGATGATAATCAGGGGTGGGAGTCTTATGAGGAAAGACTTGAGAAACTGGGGCTCTTTTCATTAGAACAGAGAAGGTTAAGAGGTGATCTGCTAGAGAGATGTTCAAAATTATGAATTAAGTAGGGAAAACCTTTTCCATTGGTCAATGAATCAGTAACTAAAGGGTAGAAATTTAAGGCGCCATTACAATATTTGTAACATTTAGGTGTTTATACCCCAAAATAAGGAATGGGAAGGGATTGAAATTCCTCCTGTTAATTTTACTGAGAAAGGCAGCCTCCACTCGCACCAACTGAAGGTGGGATACCCTGGAATAATTGTGTCTCCCTGTTGCTTATGTTAAAGCGATGAAAAGAACTCTCGGGGGGGGGGTCTGAAATTGGAAAATGCTGGATTTTGCACAGCTGGTCAGTCAAAAAGAGAAAGATTAATGAATCTACTAGACGCGCTAAATGTCAGCCAGCTGCACAGTTCCTGCACTTTCTGCTTTAATTCCTTCACACTGATTGAGTGCATGTGGAATAAGTTACTTCTGCTCAGTTTCACGTTTCTCCAAAATGTAAATCCTTTCCTCCTTCCTCTTTTTGGGTCATCCAGGTCGTGCGCCGTTTTTGGGTGATCAGCTCGAAGAACACTGCCAATGTTTCTCTGAAACTGGCCTTTAACAAGATGTGCTACAGTGAGGGCCTCTCCCTGTCTCTGCTTAGCACTTATGTGGTAGCGTGACCAAGATCGTACCTTCAGCCGTGTAGGCCCTAACCTCTGGAGTTCCCTCTCTAAACCTCTCCGCCTTTCTACACCTTTTTTAAGATGCTCCTTAAAACCTACTTCTTTGATCAAGCTTTTGGTCACCTGTCCTAATATCTCCTTATTTGGCTCGGTGTCAAATTTTGTTTGATAACGCTCCTGTGAAACGCCCTGGGACGTTTTGCTGCATTAAGGGCGCTATATAAATGCAAGTTGATGTTAGTGGGGTAGATCCTGACTCTGTGCGATAGTGTAAAACAGGTTATAGAAAGTTTGCAGCCCGTTTTACATCTTTGCCACTTTTTATTTCCATTGACTTCAACCCTAGTTTTTGTTTCCTATTCGAGGTAGATATAATGCGCCACCATACAGATTTAATGTGCAGTATGCTATATGCAATGCTTTTAATTATACAGGTAGTTACCCTTTACTGTTTAAATGTACAGGAAAAAAATATTTGGGAGAGTTAGTTGACCAGATGTTGATTTTATGGCATAATTATGAAGGCAAAAAGTGCTCATAGGGAGAGATAAGTACAGGGAATTGATGCCTGATGATCTATAAAATGCTGGTGAGACTGTGCTAAGAGCACTTGTGTCTATTTTTGGTCTTTATAGGTGTCAAAAAACATAAGTCTCTAAATGAGATCAGCTGGATTTAAGTCATTAAGGTAGAAAGTGAGGCTCTGAATCAGTTCTCACTCGAGAAAAAAGGAAAATCACCTATGTTTTTAAATTTATGTTGGATGTTGAGAATGAAGGGATGTGATTGTAAACTAAGGGAACCAAGTCACATGATGCAACACTGTCTTGACATGTTTTACATGATCCGAGTGCTGCACTGTCGGAGGAGCTGTCTTTCGGATGAGACGTTAAACCAAGACCTCGTCTGCCCTCTCAGGTGGACGTAAAAGATCCCATGGCACTATTTCAAAGAAGAGCAGAGGAGTTATCCCCGGTGTCCTGGCCAATATTTATCCCTCAACCAACATCACTAAAAACAGATTATCTGGTCATTATTACAGTGCTGTTTGTGGGAGCTTGCCGTGTGCAAATTGGCTGCCACGATTCCCTGCATTCCAACAGTAATTACACTTCAAAAGTACTTAAATAAAAGTGCTGGAAAGTGCTTTGGGATGTTATGAAAGGTGCTATATAAATGCAAGTATTTCTTTCTCTAGTAATCGTTAAACATCTATGTTTCTTACCAGACTGTTAAACAGTCAAGTTTTGTGCTTCAGTGTGGCAAGCAAATAAGGATAGGGCTATCCTATTGTGCCTGAATGTCCAATGCCTAACCAATATATTTTTGCAGCCATTAGGAACATCTGTACTGATTCAGGCTGAGCCCCCAGTTCCTGAATTGACAACTGATTAAAATGCTTGAGAAGTATGATATATCTAATAAAAAGTTATAAGTTTAACCTGTAACAACATCCCAATGAGAGAAAATTAAATGTTGATGGAACATACTTCTGGGGCCTTGGACATATCGGGATAGGTTACGGGAAGTGCACAGGGACTGCTCTTTTGTCTGCTGGTGTAATCACGTCACATTGTCCTCGGTCAACCTTATTTTAATATTGTGAATAGGTTCCCAGCACTATTTACACCCTCAATCGGGAGCTCGCCTCTAGGGCATAGGGACATCCGGCACTACTGCAGCAGCCTAAAGGGGCGAGTCAGCCATTTTCTTGTGGAGTTATTTAGATGACTGCAGTGTGTCAGGCTGGTGGTTCCAAAGGGCACCAAGCCCCCAACCATTCTGTTGAGGTACTACTGGCTAAAATCAAGCAAAAAAGTAATTGCTGTTTGGAACTGAGGGAAGGACGCCCATGAAAGGCATGATTGGGATTCCGTTAAGGAGGTGGCTTTGGCAGTAAGTGCCACCTCCAGGAACCCCTGTATGGCTACTCAATGCTGGGAGAAGTTTAATGACCTCACCAGGTTAGCCAAGGTAAGAGGAAGCAGACACAACTTGAACCAATGCAATATAAAAAGTATGTTTCACATTTCCACCCACCTTGTCCTCCCTGTGTTCAGCACCATGTACTACCTCCTTAAAATGTCCACAAGAGTGCATGAGACCCTTCACATGCCCTTCCCTCCCCTGAAAGTGTTCCTTCACTCACAGTCTAACATGTGTGGAAGCATTGAAAGAGTCAAATATGTATTTGCTCATTTCCTGCACTTGTCCTCATTGAAGAATGCTTTCTGAAACCTGGATTGAATTTCATATTTGCAAACAAAGGGCCTTCACGCATTCTATTTATTAAATGAGAAAACAGCACACAATCAGAGCAAAGAAGTGCAACTGAGGGAGAAACCTGAAGCCTCCAGCCTCTCGCTCCACAAGAAGAGGAACCCCTGGAAAGTACTTTGGGATGTCCTGTGGTCCTGAAAGGTGCTATATAAATGCAAGTATTTCTTTCTCTAGTAATTGTTAGACATCTATGTTTCTTATCAAACCGTTAAACAGTCAAGTTTTGTGCTCCAACGTGGCAAGCAAATAAGGATAGGACTATCATATTGTTTCTGAATGGCCAATGCCTGACCAATATATTTTTGCAGCCATTAGGAACATCTGTACTGATAATGTACTAAGCTTATAACTTGTTTGGAAAGTCCAATGGTTATTGTGCTGCTCATCATCCCCTGCTAACCTCTGCCCTTCTACTGTCCTCCTTGGTATACCACAGCAACAAGCCGAGGACGAACAGAAAAAGGAAGCTGGCCCCTCAGCTTTTGACCACCCAGCCCCTCTTCATGAACCCCATGAATATCTCATCTTTGCAAGCAACAGATCAGAGATATCCACCCAAGAAGACTTAGTCTGAGATTCAGGGGAGTTTGGGTACTTTGATATTTGATCACAGGATGTGGGCTATGCTGGCAAGGCTGCATTCATTGCCAATCTCTAGTTGCCCTTATTGAACTGCTGCTGTCCTTATGGTGATTTTAGGAAGGGAATCCATAATTTTGACCGATCAATGATGAAGGATTAGTGATGCATGTCCATGTCATGATGGTGTCGGACTCAGAGGGGAAGTTGGAAGTGATGTTCTTATAATGTTGCTGCTGTGGTCCTCCTTGGTACCAGAGGTCACGGGGTTCAGAGGTACTGTCGAAGCAAGTTTGATGAATTCCGGCGGGTCATTTTGTAGATATCGCAGCAATAGTGCACTAGTGGTAGAGAGGTTGTTTCCACATAGTAATAGGCACTATTACCAGTGCAGTGGTAAGGGCTGCTGATCAGCCACACTGCTTTATCCTGGATGGTGTCAAGCTTCTTGAGTGTTGCTGTGGCTGTACCCATCCAGGTGAGTATTTCATCACAATCTTGACTTGAGCCTTGTAGATGGTGCAGTGGAGGTGAAACACTTATCACAGAATACCCAGCCTCTGCCTGGTCTTGTAGCTACAGTGTTGATATGGTTGGTCCAGTCAAGCTTCTGGTCAATGGTGACCCCGAAGATGTTGTGGGTAACTCAGCAATAGTGTTGCTGTTGAAGGTCATGGGAAGGTGGTTGCGTTTTCTTTTGTCGGAGGTGGCCATTACCTGGCAATCATCAGTTCAAGCCTGGATGTTGCTTCAGCTCATCTGCTGCTGAAACCCTCATCCATGCCTTTGTTATCTCTTGACTTGACTATTCCAATGCTCCCCTGGCTCATCCAAAACTCTGCTGCCCGTATCCTAACTCACACTACGTCCCATTCACCCATCACCCCTGTGCTCGCTGACCTACATTGACTCCCGGTGCAGCAACGCTTCATTTTTAAAATTCTCATCCTTGTTTTCAAATCCCTCCATGGCCTTGACCCTCCCTATCTCCGTAACCTCCTCCAGTCCTACAACCCTCTGAGATCTCTGCGCTCCTCCAATTCTGGCCTCTTGCGCATTCCCTACATTAGTTGCTCCACCATTGGTGGCCGTGCCTTCAGCTGCCTAGGCCCCAAGTTCTGGAATTCGCTCCCTAAACCACTCCACCTTTCTTGCTCTCTCTCCTCCCATCTGCCTTAATATCTCCTTATGTGGCTCGGTGTCAAATTTTGTTTGATAACGCTCCTGCGAAGCACCTTGGGGTGTTTTACTACGTTAAAGGTGCTATATAATGCAAGTTGTTGTTGTCCAAGTTCTGCTGTAGGCTGGCATAGGCTAATTCATGATTGGAGGACTTGGGAATAGAGCTGAACACTGCTTAATCATCAGTGAACAGCCCCACTCCTAACCTTATAATAAAGGAAAGGTCATCAATGAAGCGGCTAAAGATGGTTATGTTTAGGACATTGCAGCGATGTTCTAGGATATGGTGATTGGCCTCTGGCAACCACAATTATCTTCCTGTGTGTCAGGTATGACTCCAGCCACTGAAGGGTTTTCCCTTGGCACCCATTGACGTCAGTTTTGCTAGGGTTCTTTGGAACTAAATTTGGTTAATTGTTGCTTTGATTTCGAGGGCAACTACTCTCGGTTCTCTGCTGGCCTTCAGCTCTTCTGTCCATGTTTTGATCAACGCTGTGATGAGGCCTAATCACAGGGCTCATCACAGCAGTGAACCTGAACTAAGTGTCGATGAGTAGGTTATTGCTGAGTAGATGAAGTGAGCACCATAGATTCCTTCTATCATTTTACCAATGATTGGGAAAAGACTATTGTAGTGTATGTACCCATCTACCTTTAAGGGAACTATTGAATGTAACCGTTCACCTTTAAGGGAACTACTTTAGGTGTGGCACTATTTGTTTGGCTTCTGTATACTGTAATACCGATAGTGACCACACCAGTATATAAGTGTTGTAGCAGGATTTCTGGGGCAGATTCGCCCGGACCTTCGAATAGTAAAGACCTGTTTTGTTTGTTACTTCTGAAGTCTGTGTATTTATTAACTGCACAAACCACAGACTTTACAGTGGCGACGAGTCCGATCGTACCCTGCGGCAAGATTACCAAAGCAAGAAGAGCGTCGAAGCGAGGCAACCGCCCTCGTCGTGCTGCTGGAAGAAAACACGAGGCTGCAGCAGGAGAAAGGTGGAAGACTTTAGCAACAAAAGCTTCCATTAGCAACAGGCACTGACTACCCTTCTACCATGGTGCGGAGTGAGCCGATCAGCAGGGAACAAGGCGGCCGAAGAGACTGTGAGTAGGGGAAGGTGTAGAAGTATCCGGAGGATAAGGGCAGAGCACTCGACCTCGGTCGAGGGGGAGCTGTGCCGGCCAAAAGTCGGGTCCAACGGCGTCGGGTGACAGCCGGACCGCGATCGGCGGGAAAAATCCGGGCAGCGACCGCAGCCACGAAGCGCTGAGCCTGCGAGTAGGCGCGGGAAGAGAAACCCAGCCGCAGCCGGGGAGGGAAACACCGATCTGCGAGAGGGCTGGGGAGGCGAACGGGAACCGTGCGGGTGAGAGCCGAGTGCGGAGAGAGAGACTGCGAGGAGCCAGTCCAGCGGCTGAGCTGTTCTCCACCAACGGGGTGCTCAGAGCCGGCAAAACCGAACGTGCGGGAGTGGGTGAGAGACACAGCCGAAAACGGGGTGAGAGACTGCGCGAGAGCCAGTCCAGCGGCTGAACTGTTCTCCACCAACGGGGTACCCAGGGCCGGTAGCACCGAACGTGCGGGTGAGAGAGCGACAGAGCCGGGGACGGAGAGAGAGACTGCGCGAGAGCCAGTCCAGCGGCTGAACTGTCCTCCGTTAACGGGGTGTACCCAGCGCCGGTAGAGCCGTGCGGGCGGGAGGAAAAGACATAGCCGAGTAAGGGGAGCTGTGCGGAAACCAGCCAGCGGCTGAACCTGTCCGCTGTGGGGGAAGCGTACCCCTTCCACCGGGAAGAAACGCGGGAAGCCGCCATTAGGCGGAGAAGACGCCAGAAGCGGGAAACCGCCATTGAAGTGGGCGGGGCGAGAAAGGAAGAGCGGGAAACCGCCATTTTCGCGGGAAAACCGCCATCTTAGAAACAAACAAATAAATAAGAATACTTAAAGAAATACTGGTGCTGCTCCCAAGGGAAGAAAAATGCCTAAGCGAGGGAATATTAACGACTTTAATTCTGAAATAGAAGACTGGGCCACGTACGTGGAACGCATCGAGATCTATTGTGAAGCCAACAAAATAGAGGAAGACGACAAGGCGATAACATTGTTAAACTCGATGGGCGCAAAGACATACGGGCTCTTGAAGGATTTACTAGCACCAGCTAAACCGGCAGATCAGTCTTTCGAAGAGATTGTGGTTGTTCTGAAGGACCACTTGCACCCCATACCGTTGATGTTGGCTGAACGATTCAAATTCTATGCAAGAACGCAACGGAAAGACGAAAACAACGCAGAATACTTGGTCGAACTGCGTAGGCTAGCGAAATACTGCCAGTTCGGAGGGAATCTGACAGAGGCACTGCGAGACAAGTTCGTAGGTGGATTGTCCAAGGAAGGGACGCAAAAGCGCCTACTAGAAGAGAACGACCTTACCCTTGACAGGGCTGTCCTTATAGCCGCATCACACGAAGCCGCAGCGAAAGGAACGGCGGAAATGCAACGAAAGGCGGCGGCGCTCGGGGTGGACCAAATTACCTCGAGTACAACAAAATGCTATCGTTGTGGGAAGACAACACACGACCAGAATCAATGCTGGTTTAAGAACCAAGAATGTAGGAAATGTGGCAAACTGGGTCACATCGCTAAGGTATGCCGGTCAGGGAAGAAGACCAACAACCAAAGGAAGCCATCACAAGAAAAGTACAACAAGGTATACAAGGGGGCTGAGAAGAGTTCAGACGAACAGAATCCAGACTCAGATCCAAACGGCCAGGAGCTGGGTAGTCTGAGTATCCACCATGTGAGTAAGGAAGCTGACCTACAAACTATCTGGGTCATGCTAAAAATAGCTGGAGTCCAAGTGAAAATGGAGTTGGACACTGGATCAGCTGTATCAGTCATAAATCAAGGGGATTACCACCGGCTATTCTCACACATACCCTTAAGAGATACCAAGTTCGTATTGCAGACATACACGGGGCATAAAGTATACCCCATGGGAAAAATAAGAGTCAAGGTGAGAGATAGGGGTAAAGAACACCCAAGAATGAACTTGTATGTACTACATGAGGGAGGACCACCACTTCTAGGACGGGAGTGGATCAAGAAAATAGACATGGAATGGCACTACCAACAAGCAATGACGAGTGAGGACTCGGTGCAGACAAGCAGCTCAGACTCTGAGCCGGAAGACGATAAGTCCAGCCCACGTATGAAAAACAAGGTTAACATGAACTCACTGACTAAGGTTGGAAAAACAATGGCGTGCATAAAGACAGAGAATTCTGAGTCTGTTCAAGTCACAGACATATGCATTACGGAGGAACACCGAGCTCGAACTCAACGTTATTTCAAAGTACGACAACAATTCGAACAATTAAGTTACCGTCTCGTACAGGAGATGAAAACAATGAAAAAGTTCTATGACACCGAATGGGAGAGTCTGGAAAGACAACAGAACCTGCTGGCTCAAGCAGAGAGCGACCATAGAGCCATCGTGACCAATTACCGATCACACCTCCCTTATGATGTTCAGGAGTTAGAATATTTGCATGATCTAGAGATGCAGCATAAAGGCAAACCACGCTACACTGAGGATTTTGTTCTGCAATTGGAGACGGAGCTAGTGCAGGCAAGGTTAAGAGAAGCTGAATCGCAGTGTGCACTTAAAAAGATGCAAAAAAAAATCTTGGACATGGAAAAGAGAAACGCTTCTTTACCTGATGTGAATAATGTGGCCATGTTGCAAGAGGAGCTTATCACTCAGTTAAATGAAAATAAAGGGAAAATGACTGAGATAGACTGCAAGAATAAAGAAGATTTGATGGCAGTGAGACTTCAAGAGGCAGATAGCATAGCAGCCTTGGCTGAACTCCAACAGGAAATTGCGAAAGAAGCAAATGAAGAGGAACCTTCAGGAAGCCGGGATTTTATTCCAGTTCTTCTCTACGACTCCTTACAAGCAGAGTGTGAGAAGTGGAAAGAACAGTATGAACAGGCCCAGGCTACAATTCTGGAGGGGATTAACTCGGCAACCTCCGAAAAGCTAGTTTCAGTAGAAGCATATGAACAACTAAAGGTTGAACATGAGCAAGAAGTCCAAAGGCTGCAGGAAATTCTTGATGAGCTCAAGGCCAAGACAGACTCATCGGTAGAAGTTCCATCCATAGATGAGAAATTAGCGGTGAAAGACATGGCAGAACATGAAAGACAAGATGTCCAAGAACTCATAAAAATATTGGAGGAAACCCAAGACAAATATGAGGCGGCAATGACCGAGGTTCAACGACTTGAAGAGCAGAGTCAACTGGGAATCCTTTCAGTGGAAGGGAAGGAAACTGTAAGAAACACAGAGACTGTAAGAATGGGCTCTGAACATGAGCTTGGGAGCATCAAGGCGCAACTTCTTCGAGCGCTTGAAACCAAAGTACAAGAGGAAAGGAAGGTGAAAGCATTGGAGGGAAAGGTGGATGAAATGGTGAAGACTCTGATCCACAGAGTCCCCGCGGAAGAGTTAACGGTCAGCCAACTCCTTCACATGCTGAGAGACAAGACTCCACAATGGGAACACGAGCTTCAATCTGCAAAGGGAAGGAATTCGGAGCTCCCAAAAGTTACAGAAATAACTGAGGTGGCAACACAGATTTTGTATTACAGTTTACTCTATGAAGAGTTCGTTGAATCACGTCAATGTGAACAGAAGAATGTTGAAACAGCTGCTTCAGTAGAAGGATTAAATAGCCTGATACCGCAATCCCCGGTGGAAGGGAAGGTATTGAACTCACAAATTAGGTCAATAGTGAAGGAATGGCAGACAACCCAGGAAGAGCGGGATGAATATGAATGCATGAAGAAGTCTTTTCAAGAAAGATGTCTAGGGAAGGAACCACCGTCAGCTAACGTCCAGACGGGTGAGGAGGAAGAAGAAGGCTCTCTCGCTGGCCTAACTCAGGACGAACCCGAATATTACCATGACCTGTTGAGTGACACTGAATATTACGAGGATGTGGTCTGCCCAGCTTGTGATGAAAACTCCCAAAGTGCTGAAATCCGGAGGAAGCACTTAAGGTCTAAGGAACATAGAGAGTTGGTGGCGCTACAGCTGGCAGCCGAGAAAGGAGCTCCGAGAGTTTCAAAAAGGCAGAAAAGAAAAAGAAGAAGCAGAAGATAATAACTGTCTAAAATATTAGCACTTCTACCATCTCAGGCGGAACACTACGAAAGGAGCTAAATTAGTTGAAAAACTGGAAAATGTCAAGACAGCCAGTTGGTTGTAAAAGTCCGCACTGCTGGTTCAACAGGACGAAAGTTCAAGCTGCTACGTCAAGAAAAAGGCTATGGAGGAGTCATGCTAGCCAGGTGAACCGGCTACCCCATAGAAATGTTGTTCGGAACGAGTCAAGATCAGAGACTGAATCTATGAACTGTTTCCGCAGAGACGGAACCTGTGAACTGTTTCCACCGAGATTATACTTGTAAATTGTTTTATATGACATTGACTCCACCGAGATTATAGCTGTAATTTGTTTTATAGGAAGTTGAAGATATGTATGTTTAATGGGGACTCTGTAAGTAATAAGCTAAAAAGGGAGGATTGTAGTGTATGTACCCGTCTACCTTTAAGGGAACTATTGAATGTAACCGTTCACCTTTAAGGGAACTACTTTAGGTGTGGCACTATTTGTTTGGCTTCTGTATACTGTAATACCGATAGTGACCACACCAGTATATAAGTGTTGTAGCAGGATTTCTGGGGCAGATTCGCCCGGACCTTCGAATAGTAAAGACCTGTTTTGTTTGTTACTTCTGAAGTCTGTGTATTTATTAACTGCACAAACCACAGACTTTACAACTATCGTGGTTGTATTTATCCAAGTTAAATTTATCCTGTTTTTTTGTGCATAAGACATACCTAGGAAATTTTCCACATTGCCAGGCAATGCCAGTGCCATAGCTGCCCTGGAACAGCTAGGCTGAGGGAGAGCATCTAGTTCTGTTGCACAGGTTTTCTGCACTGCATTTGGGATGTTGTAAGGGCCCATAGCATTTGCTCTGTCCAGTGATCTCAGTTGCTTCTTAATGTCACATGGAGTGAACCGAATTGGCTGGCACTGGTATCTACAATGGTGGGGACCTCGAGAGGATGCCGAAAATGATCATCCACTTTTGTGTCCTCTGGTTCTCGACCCTTCCGCCAATGGGAACAGTTTCTCTCTATCTACTCTGTCTAAACCTCTCATGATTTTGAACAACTCTACCAAATCTCCTCTTAAACTTTTCTGCTCTAAGGAGAACAACCCCAGCTTCTTCAGTCTCTCCACATAACTGAAGCCCCTCATCCCTGGTACCATTCAAGTCATCTCTTCTGCACCCTCTCCAAGGCCTTGACATCCATCCTAAAGTGTGGTGCCCAGAATTGAACACAATACTCCAGCTGAGGTCTAGCCAGTGTTTTATAAAGGTTTAGCATAACTGCCTTGCTTTTGACGATAGCAAAATACTGCGGATGCTGGAAATCCGAAATAACAACAGAAAATGCTGGAAAAACTCAGCAGGCCAGGCAGCATCCATGGAGAGAAATTAGAGTCGACGTTTCGGGTCTAACCCTTTTTCAAAACTGGAAAGGAAATAAAATAGATCGAAAGGCAGGGCTGGGAGAGAACAAAAGAAGTGAAGAAACATTAAGAGGTATTCAAAACGAGACGAGATGGTGATAGGACTAGTAGAGACAAAAGACGGCTCAGATTAGGTGTGAAATGTTCTGGTAGAATGAGAGACAGCTGCCATGTGGGAGGGAGAAAAAAAAGGAAAGGGGCGGGGGAGGGGGAGGGAAAAACCAAAACAAAGGGGTGGATAAAAAATATAAGTAAAAATGTCATAGGGGCCGAGGTTATGATCTGAAATTGTTGAACTCGATATTGAGTCTGGAAGGCTGTAAAGTGCCTAATCGGAAGATGAGGTGCTGTTCCTCGCGTTTATGTTGAGCTTCCGTGGAACAATGCAAGAGGCCAAGGACGGTGAGGTCCGAGTGGGAATGGGGCGGTGAATTAAAATGACAGGCGACCGGAAGCTCGGGGTCACCCTTATGGACTGAACGGAGGTGTTCCGCAAAGCGGTCACCCAATCTGCGTTTGGTCTCCCCAGTGTAGAGGAGACCGCATTGTGAGCAGCGAATACAGTATACTAGATTGCAAGAAGTACAAGTAAATCGCTGTTTCACCTGGAAGGGGTGTTTGGGGCCCTGGACAGTGGGAAGGGAGGAGGTATAGGGGCAGGTGTTACATCTCCTGCGCTAATCATTTTGCCTTGCTTTTGAACTCTATTCCTCTATTAATAAAGCCAAGGATCCCATATGCTTTTTTAACAGCCTTCTCAACTTGTCCTGCCACCTTCAAAGATTTGTGGACATTCACCCCAGGTCTCTCTGTCCCTGAACCCCCTTTAAAATTGTACCATTTTGTTCATATTGCCTCTCTTCATTCTTCCTACTAAAATGTATCACTTCACACTTCTCTGCATTAAATTTCATCTGCCATCTGTCTGCCCATTTCACCTGTCTGTCTATGTCCTCCTGGAGTCTGTTACTATCCGCCTCGTTGTTTACTACATTTCCGAGTTTTGTATCATCTCCAAACTTTGAAATTATGCCCTGTATATCTTAGTCCAGGTCATTAATATATATCAAAAAGAGCAGTGGTTCTAATACCGACCCCTGGGGAAAGCCACTGCACACTTCCCTTCAGTCTGAAAAACAACCGTTCACCACAACTCACTGCTTTCTGTCCCTTAGCCAATTTTGTGTCCATGCAGCTACTATCCCTTTAATCCCATGGGCTTTAATTTTGCTAACAAGTCTTTTATGTGTTACTTTGTCAAAAGCCTTTTGAAAGCCCATATACACAACATCAACCGCACTACCCTCATCCACCCTCTCCGTTACTTCATCAAAGAACTCGATAAAGTTAGTCAAACACGATTTGCCTTTAACAAATCTGTGCTGACTTTAATTTATTAGCCCATACTTTTCTAAATGTCAATTAATTTTGTCCCGGATTATTGTGTCTCAAAGTTTCCCCACCACCAGTGTTAGGCTGACTGGCCGATAGTTGCCAGGTTTATCCCTCTCCCCTTTTTTAAATAAGGGTGTAATATTTGTAATCTTTCAGTCCTCTGACACCACTCCCAAATCCAAGGAGGATTGGAAGTTTATGACCAGAGCCTCTGCAATTTCCACCATTACTTCCCTCCGTAAACTAGGATGCATCCCATCTGGACCAGGTGACATTTCTAATTTGAGGTGTGCCCACCTTTTAAGAACCTTTTCTTTATCTATTTGAACCTATCCAATACTGCTGCATTACTTAAGGGAATCAAGGGACATAGGGATAGTGCAGGAAAGTGAAGTTGAGGTAGAAGATCATCCATGATCTTATTAAATGGTGGGGCAGGCTCGAGGGACCATATGGCTTACACCTGCTCCTACTTCTTATGTTCTTATGTATGTTGGCAGCATTCTCTTCTCTAGTGAAGACAGATGCCAAGTACTCATTTAGTACCTCAGCCATGCCCTCTGCCTCCACAAGAAGATCTCCTTTTTGGTCCCTAATCAACCCCACCCTTGACTACCCTTTTGCTAGTCCTATGTTTATAAAAGACTTCTGGGTTATGTTAGCCACTAATCTACTCTCATACTCTCTCTTCGCCCCTCTTATTCCCTCCTTTAGATCTCCTCTGTACTTTCTATATTCAGCTTCTCTACTGCAGTGGTTCCCAAACTGCTTCCGTGGAGACGTTCCCGGGGGTCCGCGAAGCATTGAGCAATTATTCGTTGGAGAAGATCATTGGTTCATTTTTACAGCCTGCAATTTTTCAATGTGGATCGGGGAGGAGGTGGGACCAGAGTGTTCACGTTCAGGTTTCTTCCAATGATCTCATTGGTGTTTGTGGGAGGAGAGCGCAGTTTGGCTGGCTGGTAATGTGGTAAGGGCGACTTATTTGGAAAAGCCTTCCATTGGGGCTCAGCTTTGTTTATTTTTCAGTCTCATCAAGGGGAGAGATGTGGCTGAGAAGAGCAGAGTGTGTAATGGTACAGGAGGTGGGGCGGTCTTCAGTTTGCAGCAGTGCAAGCGGGAAGGGAAATGTTGCAATACGCAAGGCCTTTCAGGGTAAATTCTGGGCACTGATTACTAAGCGATTTAAAAAGGGGTCCTTCAACCAAACAAGTTTGCGAACCACTGCCCTACTGTATTATGAACTTTACAAATTGTCATAAACCTCCTTTTTCTGTCTCATTTTAACCATCATCTTTAATCATCCAGGGAGCTCTAGCTTTGAATGCCCTTCCTTTCCCCCCTCATAGCAATGTGTCTACTCTGTACCTGAACCACCTCCTCTTTACTGTTTTGCTTTTCTGTTCTTGATTCCAATCCATCTGGGCCAGATTCCTTTTTAACTCACTGAAGTTAGCCCTCCTCCAGTTAAGTATTTTTATGCTTGATTGTGCCTTGGCCTTTTCCATTCTAAACCTAATGATATTATGATACCTGTTCCCCAAATGATCCCCCAACTGAAAAATACTCCACTTGCCCCACTTCATAGAATCATAGAATCGTGACAGCACAGTAGGAGGCCATTCGGCCCATCGAGCCCGTGCCGGCTCTCTGCAAGAACACCAGCTAGTCCCACTCCCCCGCCCTTTCCCCGTAGCCCTGCAATTTTTTTTCCTTCAGGTACTTATCCAATTCCCTTTTGAAAGCCATGATTGAATCTGCCTCCACCACCCTTTCAGGCAGTGCATTCCAGATCCTAACCACTCACTGCGTAAAAAGGTTTTTCCTCATTTCACCTTTGGATCTTTTGCCAATTACCTTAAATCTGTGTCCTCTGGTTCTCGACCCTTCCACCAATGGGAACAGTGTCTCTCTACTCTGTCTAGACCCCTCATGATTTTGAATACCTCTATCAAATCTCCTCTCAATCTTCTCTGCTCTAAGGAGAACAACCCCAGCTTCTCCAGTCTACCCACATAACTGAAGTCCCTCATCCCTGGAACCATTCTTGTAAATCTTTTCTGCACCCTCTCTAAGGCCTTCACATCCTTCCTAAAGTGCGGTGCCCAGAAATGGACACAATACTCCAGTTGAGGCCAAACCAGTGTTTTATAAAGGTTCATCATAACTTCCTTGCTTTTGTACTCTATGCCTCTATTTATAAAGCCCAAGATCCCGTATGCTTTTTCTAAGCGCTAATCCAGTAACTCCATCAGCAACAAGCTAACACCTTGAAGAATTAATTTGAGGAATGGGAAGCTTTGAGGTTTAAAATCTTGATAGTTACTTTCTAAAAAGTTTCTCTTTCTCTTAATGTAGTTGGAGGAGCTTACTACTATAAATATTTTGCAATTTCTTGAGTGTTTCATGTGTGTTTAGAATTAAGGCTAAGGCAAGAGGCATTAAGAATATACTCTATACACACAGGTGTAACTATCTCCAACTAATAGAAAGTTAGAAGGGAACATTTTGCAAAGGAAGGAAAGCCTTTTATATAGAACCTTATTTGTCTCAGAAATGTCCTAAAGTGCTTTGTGTACAATTAATTGCCTTGAAGTAATGCCTATTGTTGCCTAGGTGATGGCTCTTGTGGCGACTTGTGCCTGCAGCTCACCTACCTTATTCAGCATGCTCCGTGCATTTACGTACCTGCACTCCAAACCCATCTTAGGCTGCATCGCATTTTCCCCCTGTCTGATCCCTCTTATTTCTGAACTATTCTTTACTCTAGTACTATCTGCCTCTCCCAGCCCTCTGTGCACCTTGCTTCTCCTCTCTATTTCATTCTGGTGCCCATCCCGCAGCCAAATTAGTTTAAATGCTCCCCCACAGTATTAGTTAACCTTCCCACGAGGACATGGGTCCTAGCTCTGTGGAGGTGCAACCCGTCGACTTTGAACAGGTTCCTTCTGCCCCAGAACTGGCCCTAATGCTCCAGGAATCTGAAGCCATCCCTCCTGCACCATTTCTCCAGCTACGCATTAACCTGTTTTATCCACTATTCCTATACTCACTAGCACGTGGCACTGGGAGTAATCCAGAGATAACTATGTTTGAGGTCTGGTGGATTCTCAGGTTATCCCCGCTTATCCTCAATGATTTAGCTTGACAATCCCAATGTGGGTGCAGAGAGGTTTATTGAGACAAAATGAGAAACCTCAGTACATAAGCTGTAATTTACACAGTCAAAACGATATCACCCATCTAGAACTCTGGACAGCAGCGCAGTTCGTTCCTCATCCTATCGTCCATTCTTCTCTTCAGCTCTTCTGCTGTGTTGGTTTTTGCTGTGCTGATCAGATCTTTTAGACTTCTTTATATATCTTTTTGGTTATTGTACCCTTTAACCCCTATTGCAGGATGAGCTGAGCTGCACTGTTTGTGTAGGTTAGATAAGCCTGATATGGAGTTGTTTTTCCCCAGCTCTTATAATACAATCGGCGGGCCTGTGATTGCATCTGCCCCTATCACTAACTATTCTGCAGATTCTTAATGCTGATCGTTTATTTTAGGTGATTTCACCTTGAGCAGGATTTACTTATCTTTTACACACAACGCTGTTGTTGTGCACTCAGGCATAGTTCCACAATTCAGCAGTTTAGAGAAGCATTTAACTTAGTTAAGTCACTATATTTCAGTGAATTAAAAGAGTTAATTCATTATAATTCAATGGTATAAAAATGGTTATTTCATCATATTTCAACAGGTCCCGCTTTTTAACTTGCTCCCTTGCTCTGGAAACTCTGACTGCAGGACCTCAAACCTTTTCCTTGCTATTCTTGGTGTTATATTCTGGGTGCAGCTCCTGGTGCCTCCTTTTACACTCCTCATTGAACCAGGGCTGGTCTGGCTTAATGGTGTTGGTAATGGGGGAGTGAGGATGTGCTGGGTCACCAGGTTACAAATTGGGGCGATATACAATTTGGTTGCTGCTGATCTCTGTCCTTAGTCTAACCCAGTTGGCACGGTGACAGTGTCGCGTTATATGATGGAACATGTCTTCACTGTGAAGCCAAGACTTTGATTTTACAAGGACTGTGCGGTGGTCGCTCCTAACTACGCGGCCATGGAAGGTGTATCTGTGACAGGTAGGTTGGTGAGGATGAGGTAAAGTATTTCATCTTGGTTCACTCACCACCCGATGCAGGGCCAGTTTGGCAGCCATGTCCCAGAGGATTTGGCCAGCTTAGTCAGTGTTGGAACTACCATGTCACTCTTGGTGATGGACATTGTTTTCAAGAGTTCTTTAAAACAATAATATGAATTATTGCCAATCTTCCTCAATTATCTGTAAAAACCTTATGACTGAAAAAGGATCCGGGATGCATGTTTGTGCAGTTTACACATTTTTGATATTGTATCATACCAAATTTTAAGGCATATACAGTACTAGGAGATAGAAATTACCATGATAACTCTGCAAGCTGGCCACAGTTCTTGAAGGCAGATTGTGATAGGTGAACAAGGTGAACAAAACCTCCATCAAAAATGGAAAATTGTACAAGACTATGAAAGCCAGCTCCCCCAATGATTCAGTGAGTAAACCATGTCTTGTGTGGAACTGAGCTGCTTACACCTACATGATAACAGCGACTGCACTACAAAAATACTTGATTGGCTATGAAGCGCTTTGGAACATCCTGACACCACAAAAGACATTATATAAAGAAAGTTTGTTTGTGTAGGCCAAACGATCTCACTTGAGCCTCAGATCTGCGATACTTGACCTCAGGCAAGGCAGCATTTTGAGAGCCACAGATTGCCCTCAGCATCCTTGGGCTAGTCATGGGGAAAACAATCATCTAGGATTCCCAATTCTGCTTCCTATCCAGTGACCATTTGCTGGATATCTGGTTAGGGCAGGATTGAGCTTAGTCATGATGCCTCCCATGATGAAATTGACTGCTGATAGGCTCCGTCTAGGTTCGCTCATGAAGAATGGCCACTTGGGTGAGATGTCTGAAGGATGTCTGCTCTTCTGGGACTGACCACTTATACGAATCTATGTACATTATGTGCCTTCAGGAGAGGAAGGTAGAAAATTGGGCAGAATTGTTTTTTGATGTTATCTTTTGATCCGGAGTATTGATTGCACATTCAAGGTAGAGGCAATGGCCTGTTTTGGAAAAGAAAGGCAACATTCAGGAGGGAAAAGACTATCAAGGCTTTTGTCTGTTCTTAAATACAAACAATTAATGTGAGATCGTACTTGACAACATCCAGGAAGAACACTACAGCAACAGTAACTATCCCTTCTGGCAGTGTTGTCCAATAGAAATTGCTGAGTAGCCACAAGGGTGGCGATGGCCATTTTAGCCACATGCACTGATTTTAGTGGAAACCGCCTTACACATGGTACAGGTAAATGTTCTTCACATGAGTATATTTATTTCATGAACATCTCCCACAAATGTAAGATATGATCAATATAAGATAGTCACAAATAAATCCAATAAGGAAGTCAGGAGAAACTTCTTTACCCAGAGATCGGTTAGAATGTGGAACTTGCTACCACATGGAGTAGTTGGGGTGAATAGCATTGATGCATTTAAGGAGAAGCTAGATAGGTACATGAGAGAGACAGGAATAGAAGGTTAGGGTTAGGCTGACAGGGTTGGATGAAGTAGGGTAGGAGGAGGCTCGTGTCGAGCATAAACATCGGCACAGACCAGTTGGGCCGAATGGCCTGTTTCTGTGCTGTAACTTCTATGTAATACAGTACTCCCATTCAGTAAACAAGGAAGGAAACCGCTCTCAATGATCAAAAAACACTCGCACACTCTGCTTTTCGTCTTACCATTTTACCAACGAAAGGATTAAAAAGGTTAATATTGAGATCACATACTAAACAACGGTGTCTATTACTCAGTTTCTATTTACTAGTCAGAAATGCAATTACCCACATCTGGATTCCCAATGAGCCTCCTGGGGTTAGAGGCTAATGTAATGGACAACACTGTCTTGTGAGAACATGTTTCTCATGGCTGTTAACTTATTGAATTCCAGCAGTGTAAAGTCCGCGCCTCAATAATACACGGACTTCGGGAGAACAGTTTAACAGGTACTTTACTGAACAGGAGGGCAACGTCAGACTGAAATACAGAAGCTTGCTAGGGCCTTTTATACGGGGTGGTCACTGCCGGTACTGCAGTCTAAAACCAGTTCTTCCCTTAAAGGTACATACACAACAATTCCTCCCCTTTTAGATAAACAGTACATAACATTCATTTAACAACTAAATAATAACTAATTACAATTTTCTGGATACTATATACATCAACTGAAATAATCATTTATAAGTTCAGTCTTTGAGGAGGCTTCCTGATCCTGACTGGATAGCGCCTTTCTCGAGTATCCTGTTCTTGCGGCGGAGTTGATTCTGGTTCATTGTCATTGGTTGGTTCATCAGCTTCCAATACCACTGCTTCTGAGGTAGATGCAATCTGTACTTTGGGTTGATTACCAGGTGCACCTTCTCGTGGTATGGGTTTGGCTTGTTCCTGTGACTCTAGAATCTGGTCAGCATGGCGTCTCACGATGCTCTCTCCAATGTCCACTGTGTACATTAGTGGTCCCTGCTGTGTGCATATCGTTCCTGGCTGCCATTTTTTTGTTCGGTAGTCGCGGGCCAAGACTGGTTGCCCTATCTTGAAGCTCCTGGTTGGCTTCTCATTTATGTGCTGGAATTGCTTATCCTCAACATCTCGTCTTATGTTTGGTTTGAGCAAATCCAGGCGACATCTTAGCCTTCGGTTGAAGAACAGTACGGCTGGAGCTTGGTTGGTGACTGCATGTGTCGCATTCCGGTAAGCAAACAAGAAATTATCCACCTTGTGTTGTAGTGGTATGTCGTCATTATACATTGCCTTTATGGCCTTTTTAAAGGTCTGAACAAACCTCTCAGCCAATCCATTTGTGGCTGGATGATATGGGGCAGATGTGTAATGTTTCACCCCATTATTCCTCAGAAACCTCCGGAAATCCTCAGACACGAACTGTGGCCCATTGTCGGAGCAAATCTGTTCTGGCAACCCATTCCTGGCGAAGATGGTCCTTAGGACTGCAATAGTTTTCTCCGTGGTGGTGGAGGACATTTGAATGACCTCTGGCCATTTTGAATGGGCGTCCAGAGCGATTAGAAACATTGAGTCCATAAATGGACCAGCAAAATCAATGTGTACCCGTTGCCATGGAGATGAGGGCCACTCCCATGGATGTAGCGGGGCCTGTGGTGGAGCGTTTTGGACCTTCTGGCATCCTGTGCATCTCTTGGTCATATCCTCGATTTCTTTATCGATTCCCGGCCACCACACAAACGCCCTGGCTAGGCTCTTCATTTTTACCCCTCCCAGATGACCCTCATGAAGCTCATTGAGCACTCTATCTCTCAACTTAGGTGGAATTACCACTCGGGATCCACACATCAAGGTCCCCCGGCACACTGACAGCTGTTCTCTCCTTGGCGAGAATGCTGGCAACAGTGAGTCGCCATATGTTGGCCATCCCTTCACCGTCAAATCATAGACCCGAGAGAGTGTTGGGTCATTTCGGGTTTCCTTCTCTATACTTGAGTTTGCAACAGGCAAACATTTGACTATGGTCGCATGGAATATCTCAACAGGGTCCACTGCAGGTGCTTCTTCTACCATAGGCAACGGTAGGCGCGACAGCCCATCAGCGTTTCCATGCTGTTTTGTACCCTTGTACTCTATGTCGTACTGATGTGCCCCTAGAAAAAGTGACCATCTTTGCAGCCGTTGCGACGTCATCACCGGAACGCCCTTCTTTGGGTTAAAAATGGAGACCAGGGGCTGATGATCAGTCAGTAGGGTGAATTTCTGCCCGTGCAGATAGTGATTGAACTTCTTCACCCCCCACACCAGGCTGAGGGCCTCCCTGTCAATCTGGGCATAGTTACGCTCGGCTGAGGTTAGCGAGCGCGACGCAAAGGCTATTGGCCTCTCTGAACCGTCAAGGAATTTGTGTGACAGCACCGCTCCAATGCCGTAGGGTGACGCATCACATGCCAACCGAATCGGTAGTGTTGGGTTGTAGTGGGCCAATACTTCTTTTGAAGTGATTAGGCATTTACATTCCTGAAAGGCACGCTTACACTCATCACTCCATTTCCATGTTACTCCAGTTTGCAGCAGGGCATTCAGTGGGTGCAGAATTGTAGATAAATTCGGCAAGAACTTATGGTAGTAGTTCACCAATCCGAGGAACGACCTCAGTTGCGACACATTTTCCGGTGCTGGAGCCTTGACTACAGCCTCAATCTTGTCTGGCGACTTATGCAACCCTTCCTCATCAATCATGTGGCCACAATACGAGATTTGTCTCCTGAAGAACTTGCATTTGGGGCGGTTGGCTCGTAGCCCATATTCCTGTAATCTCATGAGCACCTGCTCCAGGTTGGCAAGGTGTTCACTGTCATTTTCGCCCATAACCAGGATGTCGTCCAAATAACACTGGGTCCCCGGAATCCCTTGCAGGACTTGTTCCATCGCCCTCTGCCAAATAGCCGGGGCTGATGCTACCCCGAATACCAGTTGATTGTACTGGTAAAGGCCTTTGTGAGTGTTTATCGTGAGGTATTTTCTAGATGCTTCTTCCACCTCCATTTGTAGATGCGCTTGGGCCAGATCAATCTTTGTAAAATGTTTCCCTCCAGATAGTGAGGCAAAAATATTTTCTATCCGCGGAAGTGGATACTGTACTGTGTGCAGGACTGGGTTCACAGTCACCTTGAAGTCCCCACAGATGCGAACCTTCTTCGGCTCCCCAGGCATGCTGCTCAATGCTTTCTTCATTACAGGAATGATGGGTGTGGCCCACTCACTCCAGTCCACTTTGGACAGCACACCCGAACGCTCCAGACTCTCTAGTTCAGCTTCAACGGCTGGGCGGATCGCGTATGGCACCGGTCTGGCCTTAAAAAATTTTGGGTTTGCGTTATCTTCAATCTTTATGGTTGCCTTTACTCCTTTTAGAGTCCCAAGTCCTTGTTGGAACACCTTTTCCGCGTCAGTTAGAATTTGTGACAGACGTCCAGGTGCGACGTCATCATCCTTTTTGTCAGTCATAGTTAGTGCCTGAATGGAATGCCAATCCAATTGTATTTTTTGGATCCATTCACGTCCCAATAATGGTGGTCCTCCATCTCGTAGTATATACATATATAGTTTCTGTGTTTCCTTGCCGTTATATTTAACTGGCACCCTTATTTTTCCTCTGGGGTAGACCTTTTGCCCCGTGTATGTCTTCAATACAATGGACGTGTCCTTTAAGGGTATGTGTGAGAATAGCCGCTCATAGTCTCGTCGATTCATGACAGTTAGGGCTGATCCTGTGTCCAATTCCATCTTTACTGGGGACCCTGCTATCATGAGGGTGACCCAAATGGTTCGGTGATCCTCCTTTGCAATCACGTTGTGTAACTTTAGACAACTTAGTCTCCTGCTCCTGGAGTCCTTATCACTCTCCTGATCTTCCGAACTACTGTCTGTCAGTTTCTTTACTTTCCTGTACTGTTCCTTAGTAGTTCTTGTCATGTTGGTTTTCTTTCCCGACCTGCAGACTCTTGCTATATGTCCCATTTTTCCGCATTGCCTGCATACTTTGTCCTTAAACCAGCAGTCCTTCTGCTCATGGGTTGTTCTGCCGCAGCGATAGCACTTTTCTGCTCCATACGCCATTTCGTTAGCGCTGTATTCTTGTGGTTTCTGTTGTATTTCCGCAGCTCCCCGTGCTGCTGCTTTGTAGGATACTGCCATGCTGAAAGCCTGTTCTAGCGTCAGGTCCTTTTTCGAAAGTAGTCGTTTCTGGGTTCCTTCACTCTGGAGCCCGCAGACAAACTTATCCCGTAAGGTGTCTGCCAGTCCTGCTCCGAACTGGCAGTGCTTCGATAACTTGCGTAGTTCCGTAAGATAGTCAGCATTGCTCTCATCTTTGTGCTGGTTTCTTTTATGGAACTTGAATCTTTCTGCTATCAGCAGCGGTGTAGGGTTTAGGTGTTCCTGTAAGATATTAACAATCTCCTCAAAACTTTTCTCCATTGGTTTAGCTGGGGTAATTAAATTCCGCAATAGGCCGTACGTACTCGCGCCCATCAAATTCAATAATACCGACGCCCTCTTTCCATCGGCCACCTCATTTGCCTTGCAGTAGACTTCAATTCTTTCCACATACGTGGTCCAGTCTTCTACCTCGTTGTCGAAAGCAGTGATACTGCCACTTTTCGGCATCTTGGGTGATTTAAAATGGCGCCTCCTGCGCTTTTTCTTCTTCCCCAATGGAATAAAATGGCGCCTCCCGCGCTTTTCTTTCTTCCCCAACGGGATAAAATGGCGCCTCCCGCGCTTTTCCTTCTTCCCCTTGCTGCCACACTGTTCCTAGCGTTCTACAGGGTTATGGCGGCGACCCGCGGCTTCGGCGCGTCTCGCGTTCCTTCCCCCGGTTTATTTTCTCTCCGCTACCCGGTTCTTGAGCACCTGTGTGCTCCACCCTCTCTTGTTTTCTTTTCCCGGCGACGCTGCGCAGCCCGTTTTGTAGAGCCGCTCGATCGAGCTTGAGCCTGCCGCAGTCCGGAAGGGTCAGCGCACTACCTGCTACCAGCACGATTTGCTGGAACACCTTAACTGGGGAGCCAAGCACAGCTCTCCACAGCCTCTCCCGCAATTCTCCGAACACCGATGAATCCTTTGGGCGGTTGCCCGCGGTCGACGCCCGTTGCTCAGACTACGACCTCCAAGAAACTTCCTCTCAGGGTGAGATCACCGTGAGATGATGCAACACTGCAGGTGAGTTCGAACTTACTCGTCGCCACTGTAAAGTCTGCGCCTCAATAATACACGGACTTCGGGAGAACAGTTTAACAGGTACTTTACTGAACAGGAGGGCAACGTCAGACTGAAATACAGAAGCCTGCTAGGGCCTTTTATACAGGGGTGGTCACTGCCGGTACTGCAGTCTAAAACCAGTTCTTCCCTTAAAGGTACATACGCAACAAGCAGGAACAAAGGAAAAGAGAAAAATGATGTGTCTGGTCATAAAAGCTAAATAAGGTGGGTTGTTCAGGCTGCTTTATTTTTGGCGGGAGTGCGGGCAGAGAACTAGGCACCCAGTGCTAAATACCAATATCCTTAAACCAGACTAAACAATCACTCTGAGTAAGCCATGTGGAATCTGCACAAGTTGTTTTTAAACTGTGGAGAACAAGTTGATGCCAAGAGTCACCTAATGTGTTATTCTCATAGCAGAAAGTGAGCCCGGTCAACAACTTTTAACAGCACATGTGTTAGTCAATATAATGTACCTTTTTCTTGTTTTTAAGGCTTGGAAGTACTCTTGAGGAACTGTTAATCTTTATATTTCACTCTTGTCAGTAATAGTTTCAAATGGCTTGCATCTAAAGTAAAGAAACGATTTGAAAACTTCAGTACAGGTGATGCAAAGCCAAGTTTTGGTTATTGACTTTGGCAATTCGAATTCCTTTTTCACCACAGAATTTAAACTTTATTTTGACACAGTAAAATAATACTTTCGAAGGAAAGGAACAACAGCAGCTGTTGCGATGTCCCAATTGCAGCAACAAGCATGTGTTTCTGATAAAATTTCATGCAATACAGATGTTCAACCTGCTGAATCTCATGTTTCTGCCTTATCTTCCTCTAACCGTTCTATACGCTTGGACTTAAGTGTCATCACTCTCTTACCAGGTCTCCCATAACATGGGAACTAGCACATCCTGCTAGATGTAGGTCTCTGTTCAAATATGAGCTGTGAATCAGGAAAACACCAGAAAATTTAATAGAGTACAAAATTGCTCACATTTTTTGATTAAAAACTGCATTTAAAATGTCTGCCTGATCTGCCCATTCGCAGATGCTGCCTCTGCATCTCGTTTATGTTTTCCCAAAGCTTCTCCTTCCTATACTCAGTCTCATTAGAACTCTCTCTCCAATCCCAATCTTTCTTGAAGCGAAAAAGAGCTAGATTGGAAAGAAAGAACTTGCATTTATATAGCGCCTTTCACAACCTCTAGACATCCCAAAGCACGTCACAGCCAATGAAGTACTTTTTGAAGTGCAGTCACTGTTGTAATGTAGGGAAACACGGCAGCCAATTTGTACACAGCAAGGTCCCACAAACAGAAATTATGTAAATGACCAGATAATCTGTTTTAGTGATGTTACTTGAGGGATAAATATTGGCCAAGGACACCGGGGAGAACTCCCTGCTCTTCTTCAGAATAGCATCATGGGATGTTTTACATCCACCAGAGAGGGCAGATGGGACCTCGGTATAACGTCTCATCTGAAAGACAGCATCTCTGACAGTGCAGCGTTTCTAAATTACGTGCTCAAGTCTCTGGGGCTCGAACCCATGACCTTCTGCCTAGGATGAAGAGCATTGCCACTGAGCCAAAAGGAGGACAATGCACTTCTGTTCCCCCATTAGCAGTAACCTAACTTTGCCCTGCCCAGAGAGGGCACTGGAATCGGAAGGAACGAGCTGTGTGTGATGTGAGGAAAATTGGGACCGAACTAAAAAGAAGTATAATGAGCTTATGATAGTCAATATTATATCAGCTTTTTCTTGTTCTTGAGGCTTGAAAGGACCCATTAAGAATCTGTTGGTCTTTCACTGTGCCAGTAAAAGTTTCAAATGGCTTGTACATGAATAGGAATGGTCAAATCTTTATCAGGGAGCACTGTTTAACTTTGGCCATTTGTCTGTTCCAATTTTTGATCTCATCAAAGAAGGGATGCCAGATATAGTGAGAAAAATTAAAAGGGTAAAATTAAAATAGCCATACAGATAAGGAAAGTCTCCTGGGTTTGATCCTTGGCCTGTGCGGAGTTAGCTGACCTCAGCTGGGCTGGTATTATTGGTGCTACAATTGGCCTCAGTACTGGGGGTGGGTGGGAGGGCAGGTGGTGAGGGAATCAGCTAGGGTTTCTGCTCATGACCACTGTCCAGCGATTCTGACGGAACCTGTGTAGGGATGTAGATTGAGGACAGTATCGGCCTTAGTTGTGTGGGTCTCATTGTCGACACTCACTCTTATACATGAAGAGTGAGGTTTGCCAGAATCTGTAGAGCCAGAACTTGGCATGGGTTACTGCCTTAAAGACAGAAAGGAAGAAACCTAAAAAAGAAAAAGTAAATTCAGATCTACCACAGAGAAAATGCTAGGTAAATGTGAAACTCTTTAGGCTGGATTTAGCTCTGCTATTTTTTCTGAAATTTGACAGTGGATCAACAGAAAATGAAGGGAAATGGGGCAGGGAGGTCTACTGCTGGATCTCCACCCGTGTAGCTGGGGGTTCTTCGCTTCTAGTATAATGCTTTTGCCATTAGAAACTTTTGAAATAATTTTAATCTGATCATAGCCAGAACATCTCCAGCAATGGGTTCTCTCTCCCACGTTGGCACTGTTACCTCCGGTATCCTCCCAGGATCTATCCATGGTCATCACCTCTTCATCATCTACACGCAGCCCCTTAGCGACATCATCCACAGACACAGGGTCAGTTTCCTCATGTACACAGACAACACCCGCCTCTACCTTTCTGCCACTTCTCTCGACCCCTCCACTGCCTCTGTGTTGTCAGACAGTTTTTTCGATATCCAGTCATGGATGAGCTGTAATTTCCACAAGTTAAACATTGGGAAGACAGAAGCCCCCCGAACCCTGCTACAAACCCCGTACCCTCACCACCGAATTTTTTCCTCTCAACGGCCATTGTATCAGGATGTTCGCAATCTTGCTGTCCTATTTGACCATGAGCCACGCTTCCGACTCCATATCCTCTCCACCACAACAACAGACAGCTTCCACATCTGTAACATTGCCCACCTACCCCCCTACCTCAGCTGATCTGCTGCTGAAACTCTGATCCATACTTTAATTATCTCCAGAAATTCAAAAAACTTGTAAAAATGATTAAAAGTAGGAATACTTTTGTCCATCCAATGTTACCAGTTTGTTATAACAACTTCAATCTGAATAACTGAGGTTCCCATATGTAGTCTCCCTGTGGTGCAAGTGAGATTGTAACCGATTTAGATCATTTTTGCTGTACTGTATTCATTATTGAAGATTAGGCTATACAGCTTTCCAGACAGTGCTGATTTATGGAATAAGGAGCTAGGAATGAACAGTTTAGTCAAAGCTTCTTTTGTTTTTTTTCTTCAGTCCTTCTGTTTGGTTTAGCCACATTAATTTACAATCACCAAAGGAAAATATAAACAATAAATGTGGTTATATTGAAAAATGATGTGTCATTATATTCCCCTATCCCGTTGAAACCTCATTGTGTGTCTCACCGTAATTTTTTCATACTCAGTTTCAGTACTGAGGGAGTGCAACACTGTCGGAGGTGCGTGCTGTCTGTCAGACGAGATGTTAAACTGAGACCCTGTCTGCCCTCTCGGATGACATAAAAGCTTGCACAGCACTATTTCGAAGAAGAACAGGGGAGTTCTCCTGGTATCCTGGCCAACATTTATCCCTCAACCAACACATAACATAGATTATCTGGTCATTGCTGTTTGTGGGAGCTTGCTGTGCACAAATTGGCTGCTGCGCTTCCTATATTACAACAGTGACTGCACTCCAAAGGTACCTCATTGGCTCTAAAGCGTTTTGGACACCCCGAGGTCATGAAAGGCGCTCTATAAATGCAAATTTATCTTTTAATACGAGAACATAGCAAATAAAACAGACAACACCTTAAAAAGGAGACGAGTGACTTGACTGGAACCAGACTAGAAGGATGTAGGTGAGCACTGGGAGAATCCCCTTGGCTGATATCACCAAAGATACAAAAGAACATTTACTTACCTGGGATATACCTACTAGCAAGCGGTTACCACTCATCGCTTCCTCCAAGCGTTGCTTCCTGCTTAAGCTTTGTGATTTAATAGAATCACATCCATCCTTTGACAGCCCACCTAGATACCTCGTGAGAACCACTTCAAAGGTAACCAGCAATGCAGTGAGAGAAGCGGCCTTCAACAGTCCCTTTGACCGATTTCTGATGTCATTGCAGCCTGAAGTATAGACAGATTACCAGCTCCAAGAAGCCACAATACTTTAAATTACTGAATAAGATCAAAGTTAGTATTACGCACTCACTTATGACTAAAATGCTTTTGAAAGCCAGTGCACTCGCCAATTAAGTACTTATTGCACAGCCTCTGATCCTATGGGTACAGAATGTCCTTTCCAGCTCTCTAATTATGCACATTTTCTGTTGTCTAACATTAGTAGTAATTTTCTATTAATGTATGTCTCTGTATGAGGCAATTGTACGTAACCGCAGAACATTTCCTCAGTTCAAAGAGTCACAAGGGTCACATAAATATTGTGCAAAATTTATAGTTCTGTTTGTGTTTAATAGAAGTGCATATGTAGGTGACCCATTGAATTCTGTTGCCCCTTTTCTATTCTAATAAGTCCTTTGTGTCAGGTCTTTGATCTTACAATCCAGTCAACTGCGATCTGTTCGGGAAAGCAACATTAAACTGATTTACTAGTTTTTTGTTTTAGCAACCTGCATTCCAAATGACACCATAATAAAACTAAAAAGTGCATCATCTCACCAGTTTAAAAGTAACAGTCATCAGTGAAATTATTCTCACATAACTAGAAGTTGAGTCATCAGTTCTTGGAGATAATTGTGATGGAAACCAGGATCAACAACACTTGTGAAGTAACTCACCTGTTGTTTAATAAAAAAAAATTCTGTTGCATTAATGGACATGTTCAAACCCGATTTATTTTTAAGCAAGAAATAATAAGCAAAAGGTTCTGATGAGGACTGAAGAAGACCATTAACCATGTGTCGTGCATTTAACCCTTTGAGAGCTGCAGTAGCATTTTTGATTTTGCATCCTATAATTAAATAACACAACACTGAACTTTGGAGGGCAAATTTTCCCTTCTCCCCCCAGCCCCCTTCCCACTTCTGCCTGGGGGCTGGACATGACCTGAGCCCGCATGTATTTTTTATAGGTTGTCATTCCCCCAACACAGGCCTGGTCCTTGGCTGGGCAGAAATTCAACTGCTGTCGCAGGCCCAAGAGGCCGAAAGTAGTGGTAATGGCCATGGGCTACAGGGCTTTCTGGCTGACAAGGTGCTTGTTGACAAGCTATTAGATGAACTGAGTCTGGGCTCCACTAAGGAGTTGGCCTAGTCTGGCGTTCCCATTCTCATGGCAAACAAATAACACAGTTGTGGTGAACACTTGGGCTGATCCTCCATTTAGGGTTGCCAACTCTGGTTGGAAGTATTCCTGGAGTTTTCATCACATGACCTCCCCCCTTCCAACCGCGCCATCCCACCCCCTGCACTCCCGCCATTGGTCGCCCTCCTCGTGGTGCCCTGCCTTTTCACGGCAATTGGAGGCCAATTCATTAAATATATTCAAGAAGGAGTTGGATATATTTCTTAAGGCTAAAGGGATCAAGGGATATGGGGAGAAGACAGGGACAGAGTACTGAATTTGGATGATCAGCCATGATCTCATTAAATGGCAGAACAGGCTCGAGGGGCCGAATGGCCTACTCCTGCTCCTATCTTCTATGTTTCTATGGAATGTGAACAGACTCTTCATTAGCTGATTGGATGATTCTTGACTGTCACTCAAACAGCTTTTCTTTCCCTATCTCCAATACTTTAATAACTAATACATAAAAGTGTTCAAAGAAAATGAAAAAAAACCCCACATTTATTATAATGCCCCATATGAGTTATCACACAGCAACTTTCATAGAATAATAAAATGGTTACAGCATGGAAGATGGCCATTCAGCCCATCAAGCCCGTGCCAGCTCTCTGCAAGAACACTTCAGCTGGTCCCACTTGTAGTGTATGTAACTGTTCTACCTTTAAGAGAACTATTGTATGTAACCGTCCACCTTTAAGAGAACTATTTTAGGTGTGGCACTACTTTATCCTGGCTGCTGTATACTGTAATACCGACGGTGACCACACCGGTATATAAGTGCTGTGGCAGAATTTATTGGGCAGATTCGCCCTGACCTTCGAATAGTAAAGTCCTGTTTAAGTTACTCTTGTAGTCTGTGTATTACTTCGCTATACAACCCACAGACTTTACAGTGGCGACGAGTTCGATCTTACCCTGCGGCAACAATACTTCTGAAGAAGTAAATGAGCGTCGAGAAGAGGCACCCGCCCTCGTCGTTTTGCTGAGAGAAAACTCGAGTCTGCAGACCAAGAAAGGAGGAAGATTTCAAACACAAAGTCTTCCATCAGCAACAGGCACGGATTGTCCCTTCTGCCACGGTGGTGAGTGAGCCGATCAACACGAGAAGCAAGTCGGCCACGGTGACTGTGAGTAAAGGGAAAATAGAAACAAATAAACGGAGGATAAGGGCGGTGCACTCGACCACGGCCGAGGGGGAAAGGAGCCGGACAGAAGTCGGGCCCAGAGGCGCTGAGACTGGGGCAGCGTGGAGCAGAAGCCGCGGTACAAGCGGGCTGGGGAGCGTCGTGAGACGACTAGACCGCGACGGCGAAAAAGGCCGGACAAATACCGCGACCACGAGGCGCTGCGACCGGGATCGTAAGGCGCGGGAAGATATAAAAATAAATAAGCCACGGAGAACTCAGCCGCAGCCGGGGAGGAAAGCACCGGACTGCGAGAGGGCTGGGAGGCGCGATTGGAGCGAAAAAGGCCGGGCACCTACCGAGGCCGCGAGGCGCTGCGACCGGGATCATAAGGCGCGGAGGCAATAAATAAATAAATAACTAAATAACCCGCGAAGAATCAGCCGCAGCCGGGGAGGAAAGGACCGGACTGCGGGAGGTCTGGGAGAGGCGTTTAAAGCCGCTGAGGGAGAGCCGCGCGAGCGGGAGAGACAGAGCCTGAGAGAGAGCGAGCGAGAGCCGAGCGAGCGGGAGAGACAGAGCCCGAGAGAGAGACCGAGCGAGGTTCCGGCCAGCGGCTTGCAGCAGCTGCCGTGAAGGACCAGGAGCTGGATCTGTCCGACGCCAACTGGTTGTCCCCAGCGCTGGTTGCCCCTGCCGAAAAGAAGAAGGGGGGGGGAACAAGGAACGCGATCGGCTTTTCTAGCGCGCGCTTCAGAATAAACTGAAGCCGGCGCACAGGCTACAAACCCCGTAAACCAGCGGTCGTCGCCCGAGGGCAAAGCTTACCCCTCCCACCAGAGGAAGAAGTCAGAAGCGGGAAACCGCCATTTTGCCAGTAGGGGGGAAGAAGACAAGCGCGGGAAACCGCCATTTTGCCAGTAGGCGGGGAAGAAGACAAGCGCGGGAAACCGCCATTTTTGGAAAAAAAAAGAAAAAGTTAAAAAGTTAAAGAGAAATCCTGTTGTTTCGCAGAAAGATAGTGAGAGATAGTGAAGATGCCTAAGCATGGTAACATCAACAACTTCGATGCCGAGGTGGAAGATTGGGCCACGTACGTAGAACGTATCGAGATATATTGTGAGGCCAATAAAATAGAAGATGATGATAAAGCTATAACCTTGCTAAACTCGATGGGCGCGAAGACATACGGGTTATTGAAGCATCTTCTATCACCAGCTAAACCGGCGGATCAGACTTTTGATAATATTGTTGCTGTTCTGAAGGATCACTTGAACCCCACACCGCTGATGTTGGCGGAACGATTCAAATTTTATGCGAGAATGCAACGGAAAGAGGAAAGCAACGCGGAATACTTGGTCGAACTGCGTAGACTAGCGAAATACTGCCAGTTTGGAGGAAATCTGACAGAGGCATTGCGAGACAAGTTCGTGTGCGGGCTGTCGAAGGAAGGAACGCAAAAGCGACTACTCGAAGAGAACGACCTTACACTTGAGAGGGCTGTCCTTATTGCAGCATCACACGAAGCTGCAGCGAAAGGAACTGCGGAAATGCAGCTAAAGGCAGCGGTACTCAGTGTGGATCAAATTACTTCGGGTACAACGAAATGTTATCGTTGTGGGAAGACAACACACGACCAGAACCAATGCTGGTTTAAAAACCAGGAATGTAGAAAATGTGGCAAACTGGGTCACATAGCTAAAGTATGCCGGTCAGGAAAGAAGACTAACAACCAAAAAAAGCCATCACAGGGAAAGTACAACAAAGTACACAAGGTGGCTGAGAAGAGTTCAGACGAATAGAATTCGGATTCAGACCCAAACGGCCAGGAACTGGGTAGTCTGAGAATTCACAATGTGAGTAAGAAAGCTGACCTACAAACTATCTGGGTCATGCTAAAAATAGCCGGAGTCCAAGTGAAAATGGAGTTGGACACTGGATCAGCCCTATCAGTCATAAGTCGAAGGGATTACAACCGGCTATTCTCACATATACCCTTGAGAGATACCAAGTTCGTATTGCAGACATACATGGGGCATAAAGTATACCCCATGGGGAAGATAAGAGTCAAGGTGAGAGACAGGGGCAAAGAACACCCAGGAATGGACTTATATGTACTACCTGAGGGAGGACCACCACTTCTAGGACGGGAGTGGATCAAGAAAATAGACATGGAATGGCACTACCTAAAAGCAATAACGAGTGAGGACTCGGTGCAGACGATCAGCTCAGACTCTGAAACGGATGACGATGAGACCAGCCCAAGTATGAAAGACAAGTCTAAAATGAACTTGCTGACTGAGGTTGGAAAAACGAAGGCGTGCATAAAGGCTTATGCTCCAGAGGAGAACAAAGTTTCAGAACAGAATTCCACTGAACAACAACAACATAGTTTGACAGAATTCTGAGTCTGTCCAGTTTACAGACATATACATTACTGAGGAACACCGAGCTCAAACTCAACTTTATTTCAAATTACAACAGCAATTAGAACAATTGAGTTGCCGTCTTGAGCAAGAGACAACAGCAATGAAAAAGTTCTTGGACACAGAGTGGGAGAATCTGGAAAGACAACAGAAGCAGCTGGGGGAGAAAATGGAGCAGGAGCACACAAACCGTCTGCGCGAGGAGGCCAAACGAATCAAAGCTGATTCGGTCTCTGAAGGTGCGTGCTCTAATCTGGTGGAGCAAGATGTTCAGCAACTGAAGGTGCTTGTTAGCAGGTTGCAGGCAGAAAAGGCTGATTTGGTCGCCATGAATTCCGAGCTCCTACTGAAGTCGGGTGCAGCATCACCGGACGATTCATTTGTGGAAATTCGAATGGTGGAGGCTGCGGATGATGGCGAAGTAGAAGCAGCAAAGGGACCCCAGTGCAAGGTTCTAAACAGCCCTGCAGCTAATGGAAAAGGACGACACCGAATATTACCATGATCTGTTGAGTGACACTGAATATTACGAGGACCTGGTCTGCCCAGCTTGTGCCGAGAACTCCCAAAGTGCCGAAATCAGGATGAATCACTTAAAGTCTAAGGAACATAGGGAGATGGTGGCATTACAGCTGGCAGCTGACAATGGAGCTCCGAGAGTCTCCAAGAAGCAAAAAAGGAAAAGACGAAGCAGAAGATGATAACCATCTGAACCATTATTACCTCTACCTGATCACACACGTGGTCCCCCGAATGGAGCCAAATCAGTTGGAAGGTAGGAAAATTTCCCAAGGCAATCCAACTGTTTTTTGTTTGTTTTAAAAAGTCAGCAATGCTGGTTCAGAAGTGATGGAAGTAAAGCTGTTAAGTCTAGGGAAGGACTATGGGATGAGTCCCTCTAGCAAGGTGACCCGACTACACCACGGAGGCGTGGTCCGGACCGAGTCAAGAAGATCAGAGACTGAATCTGTGAACTGTTTCCCGCAGAGACTGAATCTGTGAACTGTTTCCGCAGAGACTACCTCTGTGAACTGTTGTAACATGAAGTTGGATATGTTATGATGTTATGTTAATGGGGAATAAGTATGTTGTAAGCTAAAAAGGGAGGATTGTAGTGTATGTAACTGTTCTACCTTTAAGAGAACTATTGTATGTAACCGTCCACCTTTAAGAGAACTATTTTAGGTGTGGCACTACTTTATCCTGGCTGCTGTATACTGTAATACCGACGGTGACCACACCGGTATATAAGTGCTGTGGCAGAATTTATTGGGCAGATTCGCCCTGACCTTCGAATAGTAAAGTCCTGTTTAAGTTACTCTTGTAGTCTGTGTATTACTTCGCTATACAACCCACAGACTTTACACCACTCCCCTGCCCTTTCCCCGTAGCCCTGGAAATGTTTTTCTTTCAGGTACTTATCCAACTCCCTTTTGAAAGTTAAGTTTGAGTCTGTCTCCACTGCCCTTTCAGGCAGTGCATTCCAGATCCTACCCACTCACTGAGTAAAAAAGTTTTTTCTTATGTCGCCTTTGATTCTTTTGCCAATCACCTTAAATCTGTGTCTTCTGGTTCTCGACTCTTCTGTCAATGGGAAGAGTTTCTCTCTATCTACACTGTCCAGACCCCTCATGATTTTGAACACCTCTATCAAATCTCCTCTCAACTTTCTCTGCTCTAAGGAGAATAACCCCAGCTTCTCCAGTCTATCCACGTAACTGAAGTCCCTCATCCCTGGAATAATTCTCGTAAATCTTTTCTGCACCCTCTTTAAGGCCTTCACATCCTTCCTAAAGTGCGGTGCCCAGAATTGGACACAATGGGCTGGATTTTGGAGATGAGTTGGAGGCGGGACTGCTGCTTGTCGGGTCTAAGTCCCGCCTCCATCATCTCCTGGCCAACCAGCGGGATTTTCCCCTGATTGACCTTGTTAAGCCCGCCCAGTGGGCTCAGCAGGCCAATTAGGGGGAAGTCACTGACAGAGCACGTCAACGTCTGACGTGCTATCTGCCAAGATTTCTTGTAAGAAGAAATGTCAACATTTGACAGCTCTATGAAGCTGTCAAACACTGATATTATGTGTAGTTTGATGAGTCCTTGTGTTCAGGACTCATCAAACCTTTCTACATTGTAGATTTCAGATGACTGTTGGTTTGGAGAATCCAACAGCCAGTCTGTGAAATCTACAAGGAAGATGTCGGGACTCCCGATCCAGAGCGGATGAAGGCTGTAGGCAGAAACAAAGGTAAGTGAACATTTGTTAACAATTTACACTCATCTTACATACTTACCACTCCACATTTGCACCCATCACTCACCTCTACATCTCACTTTCAGACCCCTCCGACTCCTCCAACCCAGTGGGGCTCTCCGAGGTCGGGAAGCCTGCAGTTGGTAAGGTAAAATGGGATGAATCCTTTTTCTGTCTGTTAACTACCTGTTAACAGACAGTTAAAAGGATATAATCCCTTTCCCGCCTCGAGGAGACGGGACCCGGGTCAGGATGGCTTCCCGCCTCCTGGCAAAAGGGCACGGAAGCGGGATGGGGGCGGGTTTGCCAGCTGCCCCCACTTTCTGCAACTTTACCGGCAGCCCCACCTCCATACCCGCCTCCTTGGGGCTGACAAAATCCAGCCCAATACTCCAGTTGAGGCCGAACCAGTGTTTTATACAGGTTCATCATAATTTCCACGCTTTTGTACTCTATGGGCTCAATTTTGCCAGGCCCGAGGAGGCGGGATTGGAGGCGTGTGAGGTGTTAAAATCGCAAAAAGTGGCAGGTGGGCCCGATCCCGCCTCCGAGCAATTTTCCCACATGTGAGTTTTCTGACCCCGTCTCCATCCCGCCTCCAAGAGGCGGGATAGGCCCTTAAGGCCCTTAACAACCAGTTAAGTGCCTCTACAATCCCATTTTGAGAGGCCTTTCTGATTTTAACAGTTTTCCCACGTGCTGCACGCCTCCTCTGAAACATGCCAGTGAAACCTGGCAGCAGCACAAGTGGACTGCTTACTAACAGCTGCAGCTCCACCAGTAAAAAGGAGTTTTCACCAATCTTCATTTGCAGGTGGCAGAACTTTGTTGTCTTAGGTCTGGGGAAACTTTTAACAGGCCTACTCATTGTTGTGGAAGTTTGGAACCTGACATCCATCTCCAGTGTGACCTCCTGGGAAACTCCTCTCCCCACCTTGACTGAGCGCTTCCTCAACTGAGGTATATACCAGAAGAATGGGAACCTATATTTCCTTTCCTCCTGGACATCAGATTCGGACGAAGGCCAGCCGCGGCAGCAGCAGAACCCTGAACAACAGCAGCACCAACTACAGGAGCAACAGCAGGAGCTCCAAGCTGCTGCTCACCCACCTGAAGCTGCACAGGCCAGAAGGCACCAGCGAGCGACCACATTGCTGCCCGGGATGCAAGGGGCGCACTCATCTTGGCCAGATTTGCTTAACCTGCATATCAAACACTTTTGCCTCGCACATTCTTATCAGACCATCGACAATGGCCAAGAACCTGCGGATTCCTATCACTCTGACCACCATACTGACAATTGCAAGTTGCCCTAAGCCCTCAATGTGGAAGTCCCATTTGCGAAATGACACACGCCACAACTGCAACAGTTTGCCATCAGAATTTTTTATAACAATAACCAACTGATGGCATTTCAAAATTAAACATAACATTACACCCAAGTGACTACCCTTGTGACTACTTGTGCAGTATCTTCCTCTTATGCGTGCTCCTACGTGGTGCTTCAGCAGATGTGGAGGCGCCTTGCTCACTTTCCTGCTGCTCCTGTCTCAACACCTTTGGCGGACGTCCTCTGGGATTGTGAACCTGTGAGGGCTCGGCAACAGTCTGCTGCTCCTGCGGCTGTGCAGGGGTTGAGACGCCGATCTCAGTTGGGTGAGGACTCTGGTGGGGCTCTGACCAAGGGCTCTGCAGTGGCATGGTCATGTGAGCACTTGGAGAGGAGCCCCCACTTCCTTGCTGTCTGCCACCAACATCCCTCTCATGTGTCAGCCCCACTTCAGAGATAGCAAGTGGCTTGACAGCACCTTGCTGCACTTCAGGGGGGCCATGAGGACCCGTTTCTGTACTGGAAGTCCTACTCCCGAGGACTTGCATGAATGTTTGGTTTGTTTGCTCAATAGTTGACCATCGCTCCTCAAGAGATGTCAGTCTATTGTGAACAATGACCATGTTTTCACGACCCTGGCGACTAAGCTCCTCCATGGCCGTAGCCACACTCTCCTCTATGTTAGCCATCCTTTCCACAGAGGTTGCCATCCTTTCCATGGTGATGTGTTCATGCGCCAACGCCTCCACAAAGGCTCTGCTCATGTTAGCGATGGTCTCCTCCATTCGCTCCACATTCGCAGCAACCCTGGAGACAAAACCTGCCAGAGACTCCTGCACCTGTTCCTGGAGTTCCAGCACCGTTGTCCTTCTGGATGGACCTGGAGGCACAGGGTTGACAAGCAGCGGAGCCGAGCTGGGAGCGTCCTGCGCCCTCCGACGAGGACTCTTCACTGCTGTCCCTGTCTCCACCATCTGCTGATGCTCACTTGTGAGTTGTGATACACCAGGTGACAAAAGTACTCTATGTCCCGAAGGTCCCACCGAGGTGTGAGTGTCTGCGCTGGTGCTGGGTTGGCTGAATTCTGGTAACGCTGCGCCCTCAGAGGTTGCAGCTTCCTCTGAGGAGCCTGGAGGCTCAGGCTGTTCCTCCTGGGTAGTGGTGACGGGGGCATTCGATGGTCCTGTGGGGGAGTAAAGGAAAGAGTTAGAGATGTGAGGCCAAGGCTACATGCACATTGAATATTGCAGACGATCAAAAGTCAATCTGTTAGAGCATCAGAATCATTATCAGTGACTCATGCAATGTCAATGAGAGAGATGATAAACTATTCTGTCACCAGTTTGCTCTGATGCGCCCGCCTGTCCGTCCCCCACTTGGGAATCCTCCTCCACTCCCACAATCTCCAGGGCCACCTCCTCCGAGGTGGTGAGCTGGGCTACTGAGGGTGGCCCTCCTCCTGTCCTCGCTCTTTCCCTCTTATTGTGGGCTCTCTTTTCCTGCAATGAGGGAGACAAGTGGAGTTTGAGTGAGAATGAAGGAGTGAGTGTAGAGATTGCATAGCATAGATGGTTAGAAGGAGACAAAGATGGAGTGAGGTGGCAAGACCAAGGGCCCCCCCTGTGTGTTATAAGTTGTTTTCACAGCATCACAGCGATAGGGAGTGTGAGGGCTGCATAGTCGAATAGTTAGGTGAATGCGACCATAGAGAGAGAGGGAATGGGTAAGGGTGCAGGGATGTCAGTGTCAAGTGGGATGTGGAGGAAGAGGTTGTCAAAGCTGAGTGCTGGTGAGGAGAGGCAATGGGGATCAGATTGAGGGTGATGGGAAAGTCATACTCACTTTTCCAGTGTGCAGAAGATCATGAACCCTCTTCCTACACTGCAGCCAGGTTCTGCAGCACATAGATAACAAGTTGACCTCCTGGGCCACTTGCATCCACACAGCTTTCGTCTGCTGGGGAGGCTTCTTCCTCCCTGAAGAAGGGAAGAGCACCTCCTTATTTCCTCTTGCTCCCTCCACCAGAGCTTGCAGGGCGGCGTCATCGAACCTTGGTGCAGACTTTGGCCTACTGCTGGACATATTGGCTGGAGGAATCTATCACACCAAAGGGCATAAGGTTTGCAGTCTGCAGAAGAAGCAAGGCTACTTGCAGGCCTTAAATCCACCAGCACTGATGATGTCGTCGGAGGCGACTTTCAGGATGGAAAGACTAAGTGGCCCAGGGGTTCCCACATGCTGGAAATCAATTGCCCAATTAGGGGAAAATCGCATATTTTTCCCACATCAAATTGGAGTCGGGTGGCTAACACGAAAAGCAGCTGACACGCCCCCAGGCTGCCCCAATGGCAAAATCAAGCCCTATATCTCTATTCATGAAGCCCAGGATCCTGTAAGCTTTTTTAACTGCTTTCTCAACCTGCCCTGCCACCTTAATTTAATTAAGATAAACCTTTAATTCCTGGAGACTCCAGGACAATCCTGGAGGGTTGGCACATTGTGTCAGAATGGGATCATGTGTAAAAGTCGGGAGGAAGCCTGCACAGTCTATCTTTCAGGGGCTGACACAGCTCGTGCTTCTATGGCGTGAAACTCTTCTTTTCGAGGGTCTATGAAAAGTAGGTTTTGTAAGGGAGGTTGCTGTTTCCAATGCCTAAGCATAAGCATCCCAAGATTGTTGAGTAATCAAGGTTCTAGGCTATGAGGTCTCCAGAAGTGCACAGTTCAATAGTTGTGTTAGAATTTTGGCAGGTTGAGCATCCTTCCTGTTTGGAGAGATGTAGGCATTTTGGGGCATATTTCTAGCCTCTTGCCAATCTAAAGTACCTGGATATTAATTTTCAGTTGCCTAATAAATTGTGGGGGGGGGGGGGAATGAAAAGGAGAAACAAAAAGAAATAGAAAGGTAAGATGTGAGAAGGAGGGAGATGTGGAAACTAGATAAGTAAGAAATAAGTGGGGGTAATTTTCACCTTCACCACTTGGGCGGTAAACTGGCGAGTGAATAAACCACCCATTAAAAAACCCACATGATTTTCATTTCCAAATTTCATTTTATATAAAATTAACTGTCTTGAGTGTCTCTGAGCAAGCTGTGAGCCATGGACATGAGATAAACAATGATCAAGCTGTGAATTAGAACTGGCTTCACCCACATTCCTGAGGGAGGTTTTCAGCAAATGTCACATTGTACAATTATGTATAAAACTAATTAAACCCCCAGCATAACATCTATAATATATTAGAATCCTTGAGTTGTAAAGCTGTTATTCCCCCAGTACATTGAAATAATGGGTAACACTCTAATGGTAACGTCTGTTACTTGACAACATGAGCGAGCACAGATCTTCAGCCTGTACCTCAGGTTGTTTCTTACAACAAAAAAGAACTTTCCTCAATGGTTCAATTAGTAGCAAGCTCTCCAGCATGATTGGAAACTTCTTAAAATGAGGACAAGATAAGGCCACATGTGTGGGTAGGAGTACTTGTCAGTACCAGCCTTGGCTCAGTGATAACGCTCTTGTCTCTGAGTCATAAGGATGCGAGTTCATGTCCCATTTCCGGACACTTTAATATAGGAGTATTGAAGGTGTTGCCTTTTGGATGAAACTTTAGACTGAGGCTCCGTCTGTCTCTTCCGATGGATGTGAAAGATCTCGTGACACTTTGCACTTCTTCAAAGAAGAGCAGGGCGGCTTCCAGTGTCCTGGCCAACATTCATCCCTCAAGCAACACCATCATCTCATTGCTGTTTATGGGATCATATCATGCTGGTATGATAGCCGACTTTTCAAAAAGTATTTCACTGGCTATGAAGCACTTTGGGGTATGAAAAGCACTATATAAATGCAAGTCATTTTTTAATTTACCAATTTCACAGCAATGCTCAGAATTGTTGTCACACCAGCTGTAAACAGAACCAGATCACAGCAAAATCATATAGGTTTATTTTTAACAAACAAAGACAAAGAATGAGAAAAAGAGTAATAAATAAATGGAGGTAGAGGCATCAAGAAAAAAACATGAGAAGCATACAGAGAGAGGGAAAGGGAGACAGGAGGACTGGAAGATAATCAAAGACATAGGCCAGGAATTTCCTTCAAGGTGCTCCTGGTCCACCGCCTTAACTTTGTTGCAGGTGCTGCGGAAAACTGGTTACATGTGTAAACGAGGTTTCTATCGCACTTCTGGCGAAGTTACGAAGTCGGAGCAGGGTGCGGCTCTGAGAATAGAAAGAATTAGAGAATGGGAGATAAGCAGAGAGAGAGTCAGAGATACTGGGAGTAAATTTCACCTTCACCACTTGGGCCATAAGCCTGTGGAGCAGATGTTTCCCATTGTAGAACCCGGGCGGATTTCATTTCCATTGATTTCAGTAGGCGGGTTCTATAACAGGCGGGTTCTAAAACGGGCGTGTTCTATAACAGGCGTGTTCTGTAATGAGCGTGTTCTGTAACAGTGGGTTCTATAACATGCATGTTCTGTAACGAGCGCGTTCTGTAATGAGTGTGTTCTGTAACAGGTGTGTTCTATAACAGGCGTGTTCTGTAACGGGCATGTTCTGTAACCGGCATGTTCTGTAACGGGCGGATTCTATAACAGGTGTGTTCTGTAACAGGCGGGTTCTATAACAGGCGTGTTCTGTAATGGACGGATTCTATAACAGGCGTGTTCTGTAATGGACAGATTCTATAACAGGCGTGTTCTGTAACGGGCGGGTTCTATAACAGGCGTGTTCTGTAATGGACGGATTCTATAACAGGCGTGTTCTGTAACGGGTGGGTTCTATAACAGGTGTATTCTGTAACAGGCGGGTTCTATAACAGGCGTGTTCTGTAATGGACGGATTCTATAACAGGCGTGTTCTGTAATGGACGGATTCTATAACAGGCGTGTTCTGTAACGGGCGGGTTCTATAACAGGTGCGTTCTATAATGGGCGTGTTCTATAACAGGCGTGTTCTGTAACGGGCGTGTTCTATAGCAGGTGGGTTCTGTAACGGTCGGGTTCTATAACAGGCGTGTTCTGTAACGGGCGTGTTCTATAGCAGGTGGGTTCTGTAACGGGCGTGTTCTATAACAGGTGTGTTCTGTAACGGTCAGGTTCTATAACAGGCGTGTTCTGTAACGGGCGGGTTCTATAACAGGCGTGTTCTGTAATGAGCAGGTTCTATAACAGGCGTGTTCTGTAATGGGCGGGTTCTATAACAGGCGTGTTCTGTAATGGGCGGGTTCTATAACAGGCGTGTTCTGTAATGGGCGGGTTCTATAACAGGTGCGTTCTATAATGGGCGTGTTCTATAACAGGCGTGTTCTGTAACGGGCGTGTTCTATAGCAGGTGGGTTCTGTAACGGTCGGGTTCTATAACAGGTGTGTTCTGTATTGGGCAGGTTCTATAACAGGCGTGTTCTGTAATGGGCGGGTTCTATAACAGGCGTGTTCTGTAATGGGCGGGTTCTATAACAGGCGTGTTCTGTAATGGGCGGGTTCTATAACAGGTGCGTTCTGTAACGGGCGTGTTCTATAGCAGGTGGGTTCTGTAACGGTCGGGTTCTGTAACAGGCGTGTTCTGTAACGGGCGGGTTCTATAACAGGCGTGTTCTGTAATGAGCAGGTTCTATAACAGGCATGTTCTGGAGCAGGCGTGTTCTATAACAGGCATGTTCTGTAATGGGCGGGTTCTATAACAGGTGTGTTCTGTATTGGGCAGGTTCTATAACAGGCGTGTTCTGTAATGGGCGGGTTCTATAACAGGCGTGTTCTGTAATGGGCGGATTCTATAACAGGCGTGTTCTGTAATGGGCGGATTCTATAACAGGCGTGTTCTGTAATGGGCGGGTTCTATAACAGGCGTGTTCTGTAATGGGCAGGTTCTATAACAGGCGTGTTCTGTGTCATAAATCTCATCATCGAGAAACTACCTATATGAAATAACACTGGACGGCCAGCTGGTGGCGCTGTCCAAGGAGTATAAATACTCGGGCGTTGGCCCCAGCTTGCCAGGGACATTTTGTAAAGACAAGGGAGCTAGTGGATACAACTAGACCTCCATGTTCTGAAACAAGTTGATTAAAGCCTTGCTTTATGCTCAAACCAAGTGCGTAGTGAGTTTTTTTACGTCATTCTATAACAGGCGTGTTCTGTAATGGGCATGTTCTATAACAGGCGTGTTCTGTAACGAGCGGGTTCTATAACAGATGTGTTCTGTAATGGTCGTGTTCTATAACAGGCGTGTTCTGTAATGGGCGGGTTCTATAACAGGTGTGTTCTGTAATGGTCGTGTTCTATAACAGGCGTGTTCTGTAATGGGCGGGTTCTATAACAGGTGTGTTCTGTAATGGTCGTGTTCTATAACAGGCGTGTTCTGTAATGGGCGGGTTCTATAACAGGTGTGTTCTGTAATGGTCGGGTTCTATAACAGGCGTGTTCTGTAATGGTCGGGTTATATAACAGGTGTGTTCTGTAATGGTCGTGTTCTATAACAGGCGTGTTCTGTAATGGGCGGGTTCTATAACAGGCGTGTTCTGTAATGGGCGAGTTCTATAACAGGTGTGTTCTGTAATGGTCGTGTTCTATAACAGGCATGTTCTGTAATGGGCGGGTTCTATAACAGGTGTGTTCTGTAATGGTCGTGTTCTATAACAGGCGTGTTCTGTAATGGGCGGGTTCTATAACAGGTGTGTTCTGTAATGGTCGTGTTCTATAACAGGCGTGTTCTGTAACGAGCGGGTTCTATAACAGATGTGTTCTGTAATGGTCGGGTTCTATAACAGGTGTGTTCTGTAACGGTCGGGTTCTATAACAGATGTGTTCTGTAATGGTCGGGTTCTATAACAGGCATGTTCTGTAACGGGCGGGTTCTATAACAGGTGTGTTCTGTAATGGTCGTGTTCTATAACAGGCGTGTTCTGTAACGAGCGGGTTCTATAACAGATGTGTTCTGTAATGGTCGGGTTCTATAACAGGTGTGTTCTGTAACGGTCGGGTTCTATAACAGGTGTGTTCTGTAATGGTCGTGTTCTATAACAGGCGTGTTCTGTAACGAGCGGGTTCTATAACAGATGTGTTCTGTAATGGTCGTGTTCTATAACAGGCGTGTTCTGTAATGGGCGGGTTCTATAACAGGCGTGTTCTGTAATGGGCGGGTTCTATAACAGGTGTGTTCTGTAATGGTCGTGTTCTATAACAGGCGTGTTCTGTAACGAGCGGGTTCTATAACAGATGTGTTCTGTAATGGTCGGGTTCTATAACAGGTGTGTTCTGTAACGGTCGGGTTCTATAACAGGTGTGTTCTGTAATGGTCGTGTTCTATAACAGGTGTGTTCTGTAACGGTCGGGTTCTATAACAGATGTGTTCTGTAATGGTCGGGTTCTATAACAGGTGTGTTCTGTAACGGTCGGGTTCTATAACAGGTGTGTTCTGTAACGGTCGGGTTCTATAACAGGTGTGTTCTGTAATGGTCGTGTTCTATAACAAGTGTGTTCTGTAACGGTCGGGTTCTATAACAGATGTGTTCTGTAATGGTCGGGTTCTATAACAGGTGTGTTCTGTAATGGTCGGGTTCTATAACAGGTGTGTTCTGTAATGGTCGGGTTCTATAACAGGCGTGTTCTGTAACGGTCGGGTTCTATAACAGGTGTGTTCTGTAATGGTCGTGTTCTATAACAGGCGTGTTCTGTAACGGTCGGGTTCTATAACAGACGGGCGATTGTTCTGTCAGTTTCCTGTTCAGCCAGTGAAGGCAAAAATTACCTGTATTTTTTTTAAACTTTTGACCAGAAGCTACCATGAATAACCTTTATTTTTTAGCACATATTGAATATGGGGGTGGTGCCAGAGGACTGGGGGATTGCAAATGTTACACTCCTATTTGCAAAAGGGGCGAGGAATAAACCTGGATACTACAGGCCAGTCAGCCACCGTTGGTGGTGGGGAAACTTTTAGAGACAATAATCCAGGACAAAATTAATTGGCATTTGGAAAAATATGGGCTAATAAATGAAAGTCAGCGCGGATTTGTTAAAAGCAAATCATGTTTGACTAACTTGATTGAGTTCTTTGATGAAGTAACGGGAGAGGGTGATGAGGGTAGTGCGGCTGATGTGTATATGGGTGGTGAAATTCAATAAAGCTCAAAAATGGAGTGGGCCCGATAAAGCTAGCCTGTGCTTCTTAAAGGCAGTCTGCACATCTTAAAGGTGAGCTGCCTTCTGGTGATCAAAAATATTAAAGGTGCTTCAACACTAGCACAAATGGCTCAACAGGCCAGAGAAAGGGCATCCAGAGTCTTGGACGCAGCACTTGAGGCCTTTGTGTAAGGAGTGAACACTGGAAGAGAGGTTGTCCACCCACAGGGGGCCAGAAGGCCCTCCAGAAGGAAGGGTGCGGGACGAGATCACCGAGGCTGTCACTGCCAGCAGTGTTGCCTCCAGGACCTGGCTCCAGTGCCCAAAGGAGTTTTATGACCTCAGACCAGTGGTCAAGGTCAATGAATGCATCAGTGAAAGCCATCTCCTACTAACTGCACCACTAGCCTCACATACTGCTCAATGCACGACTCCTCCCCCCCCCAACCCCCCATCACTCATCTACCAACAATCTCTACCAAACATGAGCCACACCTCACATTCCTAGCTTCACCTCACCCCCTTGGAAGAGATGACGCTGGCCATTCTTGGTAGGGGCATGGCTGAGCCCTTGGCCAGTGGCAGGGCTGAAAGAATAGAAGATGTCGGTATCCTCATACGTTATCTTCCTTCTCACATCCCACGTCATGCCACAATATCTTCTGATTTTCAAGCTGCACATGGTGTAAGCATGCACCTCTTGCTTAATTCCCTCCCCTCACCACAACCCTACCCTTGTGCCTTCCTCATTTCAGACACCCAAGAAATCCAGCCTGTCCAGCCAGTGGTTGAACAAGAAGAGGGAGAGGAGAGTGAAGAAGAAGAAGAAGAAGAAACACCGTCACTCGATTTCACACTCCCAGCCACCAGCTCCTCGAGGTCATCCTGCAAGGCCATCTGCAGTCTCCCGCACTGAAAGTCAAAAGCCTTCCACCAACCATGCTGAAGCCACTGGGGTAGCACTGCGCAGGAGCACTGGGATAGGTAAAAGCACATGCAAGACACACACTAAGGGAATGCACAAGAGTGATTAGTTGATTTTTGATGTAATATTGGATGCATATAGAATAAAGTTAGATTGGAAAGTTTGCTTTGTGGTGGCTTTTATTTCAGCATTGTGGCCAAGATGACGCTGTGATGGTCAGTAACAGAGGGGCGGTAAGGTGTGGGACAAATGTTGAAAGGGAAATTGGGGTTGTGTTCACTGGTACTAGAGGCGGATGATTCGTTCCCAGATATCCCGGCCAGAAAGGGGCTGCCTGGGTTGCCTCCTTCCTTCCGCTTCCTCCTCTTCTGTTTTCTCCTCCTCCTCTTCTGCTTATTCCTCTTCTGCTTCTTCCTCTTCCTCCTCCTCCTCTTCCTCCTTCTCCTCTTCCTCCTCCTCCCTCTGCGAAAAGCTTGTCACCGTTTCTGCCTCTGCTCCATCTCCATGTCATGCTGCAGCAAGGGGGCTGCAAATAGAATCCCCAGGAATGGGAGCAAGTGGTGTTCTCAGAGATCTTCCTTTAAGAGCCAAAGTCTTGCAAACATCCAGCAGCACTCCCTGCACACTTTAATAACTTTTTAAATGTCTTACACCAAGCCACTACTCAAATAAAATGTAAAGAAACCCGTCCAAAAGCAAATATCTAAACTTACCTCAAAGTTGCATGTTTCCCTTTAAGAAGTGCTGGTGGGGGGGTGGGGGGGGGGGGCCCATCATGCAGCTGAACGCACGTTGAGCTGTGTGTGCTTTGTAGAGGGCATTGAATGGAGTGGTGATGTCCAAAATAGCAGGTCATGCATCAATTCACAACGCTGAATTGACGCCACGATCTGACTAATTACCATTTTTGCAGTGAGCGCAGGCAACGGCAGCACTGCTGACCTGCCCAAAATGGCGGCTACCGCGTTCTGCGCCGGAAGTGGTCGGAAGCGAGGCAGCCACCATTTTTTCTCCGAAACTGGCCTTATCAGCTGGCGCTAAGGTGCCGAATTTCACAGCCCTGGACTTTCAAAAGGCATTTGACAAAGTACCACATAATAGACTTGTTAGCAAAATTTAAGCCCATAGGATTAAAAGGACAGTGGCAGCATGGATACAAAATTGGCTAAGGGACAGAAAGCAGAGAGTAGCGGTGAATGGTTGTTTTTCAGACTGGAGTGGTGTTCCCCAGGGTTCAGTATTAGGACCACTGCCTTTTTTTGATATATATGGGCCTCGATTTTAACTGACCCGTGGAGTCGGGATTGGAGGCGTTAAAGTCCCGAATTCGGGGGTCCCGACACCATCCCACCCCCAACCCGCCTCCATGTAAGTTTCAAAGGAGGCGGGTACCTGCCCCGCACTGGGACCCGCCTACCCGAGGCGGGAAGGGATTAGTGCCAATTAACTGCCTGTTAACAGGTAGTTAACAGGCAGTTTTTAGCCTAATCCCTATTTTAAAGCTTGAAGTGTGGGATTCCCGACGGCTCCAAACCACGCCAAGTTAGAGGAGTCGGGCCGTCGGATTGAAGGACTTGGAGGGTTCAAGATGTCAGTGTTCAGGTGAGTGATGGGTGCATGAGTGCAAAGGTAAGTGTGTTTGGTGTGTCTAAAGTGTGTAAAGAAGTTTAAATTACCTGTACTTACCTTTTTAGCCTTCCTTCCTCTCGGTTTCGGGAGTCCATCATCTAACCGGCACAGAAAGCAGAACGGCTGCGAACTGTCAAAAGTGGCAGCCTGCAGCTTTCTGTGCTGGAGAGATTTCTAACTGAGTCTGTGTAGAAGGACTCAGGTTAGAAGTAAGACTGTCAGTGTTTGACAGCTTCAAACAGCTGTGAAACACTGATATTTCATCTGTCAAAACGTCTTGACAGATGAAATTTCAGTCTGTGACGTCACCTGTTGCCGGGTGGCCCTTAATTGGCCTGCTGAGCCCGCTGGGCGGGCTCAACAAGGTCAATCAAGTTAAAATCGCGTGGATTGGCCGCATCTTGATGGAGGCGGGACTACAACCCCGAAAGTTGTAGTCCCGCCTCCTTCCCGACTTCTGAGTGAAAATCACCCCCATGGTGTTTACCAAGGAAGAGGACTTTGTCAAAGCTACAGTAAACAAGGAGATTGTCGGGATATTAGATGGGATAGAAATAGATAAAGAGGTACTAGAAAGGCTGGCAGTGCTTAAAGTGGATAAGTTACCCGGTCCAGATGGGATGCACCCGAGTTGCTGAATGTAAATAAGGGTAGAAATTGCGGCGGTGCTGGCCACAATCTTCCAATCCTCCTTAGATAAAGGGGTGGTGTCAGAGGATTGGAGGATTTCAAATATTACACCCTTGTTCAAAAATGTGGAGAAGGATAAACCTGGCAATTACAGGCCAGTCGGTTTAGCGTTGGTGGTAGAAAAGTTTTTAGAAACAATAATCCAGGAGAAAATTGACAGCCACTTGGACAAGCATGGACTAATAAAGGATAGCCCTCTCTCCATCTTGACTGAGCGCATCCTCAACTGAGGTATATACCAGAAGAATGGAGACTATTTATTTCCTTTCCTCCTGGACATCAGATTCGGACGAAGACCAGCCGCGGCAGCAGCAGAACCCTGATCAACAGCAGCATCAACTGTAGGAGCAACAGCAGGAGCTCCAAGCTGCTGCTCACCCACCTGAAGCTGCACAGGCCAGAAGGCACCAGCGCATGGAAGCACGTCGGCGCAGGAGATACCGCCCAAAACAGGGTCTACAGACAGAGGATCAGCTACCTCAACATGACTGAGCAGCAGTGCCAAAGGCGGCTCCGACTTTCGCGAGAGGTAGTGGGTGACATCTGCGCAATGCTGCAGCAAGACCTGGAGCCCAGAGGAGCAGGTGGATACCCCTTACCAGTGGCCGTCAAAGTCACCACCGCACTCAACTTTTTGCTTCAGGCTCATTCCAGGGATCAGCAGCAGACATCCGCGGTGTCTCCCAGGCAGCCGCACACACTTACATCACGCAGGTAACCGATGCCCTCTTTGTCATCGTGCACAATTACATCAATTTCTCCAAGGATCAAGCCAGTGTAACTGCACGTGCGGTTGGGTTCGACAATCTGGCAGGCTTTCCAAGGGTGCAGGGCATCGTTGACTGCACACATGTGGCCCTTAAGGCACCCCATCACAATCCCAGTATTTTTGTCAACTGCAAGGGCTTCCACTCTCTCAAGGTACAGCTGGTGTGTGACCACAAGAAGGAAATTTTGCATGTTTGTGCCAAGTACCCTGGCAGTTGCCATGACTCCTTCAGCCTGCGCCAGTCTAGTGTGCCTCCGCTCTTCAGTCCGCCAGACCAACTTTTCGGATGGCTATTTGGAGACAAGGGCTATCCCCTGAAGACATGGCTAATGACGCCGTTGAGGAGCTCATCCACCGAAGCGGAGAAATGCTACAACTCCAGCCACATTTCCACCAGATCCATAATCGAGCAAACCATCAGCTTGCTGAAGATGCGCTTCAGATGCCTTGATAGATCCGGTGGAGCCCTGCAGTACTCAGCAGCCAGGGTCTCCAGAATGGTCGTGGTTTGCTGTGCACTTCACAACATGGCACAGCATCGTGGCTTGCAGATGCCTGAGGAACAAGTGGCTCATCACATAGCCTCCTCAGATGAGGAGGAGGAGGAGGAAGAGAGCGACAACAAACAGCTTGCAGAGGCGTATCAACCAGCGGCAGCAGCATGCGAGAACATTGCTGCCCGGGATGTAAGGCACGCACTCATCTTGGCCAGATTTGCTTAGCCTGCACAATCAAACACTTTTGCCTTGCACCTTATCAGGCCATCGACAATGGCCAAGAACCTGCAGATTCCTATCACTCTGACCACCATACTGACAATTGCAAGTCATCCTAAGCCCTCAATGTGGAAGTTCCATTAGCAAAATGACACACGCCACAATTGCAACAGTTTGCCATCAGAATTTTTTATGACAATAACCAACTGATGGCTTTTCAAAATTAAACATAACAGTACACCCAAGTGACTACCCTTGTGACTACTTGTGCAGTATCTTCCTCTTACGCGTGCTCCTACGTGGTGCTTCCCCTGTGGCTTTAGCAAATGTGGAGGCGCCTTGCTCACTTTCCTGCTGCTCCTGTCTCGACACCTTTGGTGAGCATCCTCTGGGGTTGCAAACCTGTGAGGGCTCGGCAACAGTCTGCTGCTCCTACGGCTGTGCATGAGTTGAGATGCCGATCTCAGTTGGGTGGCGAATCTGGTGGGGCTCTGACCGAGGGTTTTGCAGTGGCATGGTCGTGTGAGCGCTTGGAGAGGAGCCCCCACTTACTTGTTGTCTGCCACCAACATCCCTCTCATGGGTCAGCCCCACTTCAGAGCTAGCAAGTGGCTTGACAGCACCTTGCTGCACTTCAGGGGGGCCATGAGGACCCGTTTCTGTACTGGAACTCCTACTCCAGAGGACTTACATGAAGGTCTGGTTTGTTTGCTCAATAGCTGACCATCGCTCCTCAAGAGATGTCAGTCTATTCTGAAAAATTACCATGTTTTCCATACCCTGGCGACTAAGCTCCTCCGTGGACGTAGCCATCCTCTCCTCTACCATAGCCATCCTTTCCTCTACGGTAGCCAGCCTTACCATGGAGGTAGCCATCCTTTCCACGGAGGTTGCCATCCTTCCCGTGGTGATGCGTTCATGCGCCAACGCCTCCACAAAGGCTCTGCTCATGTTAGCGATGGACTCCTCCAGTCGCTCCACACTCACAGCGACCCTGGAGACAAAAACTGCCAGAGACTCCTGCACCTGTTCCTAGAGTTCCAGCACTGCTCTCCTGCTGAATGGACCCGGAGGCACAGGGTTGACATGCAGCGGAGCCAAGCTGGGAGCGTCCTGCACCCTCAGACAAGGACTCTCCACCGCTGTCCCTGTCTCCACCATCTGCTGATGCTCACTTGTGAGCTGTGATACACCAGGTGACAACTCTACTCTATGTCCCGAAGGTCCCACCGAGGTGTGAGTGTCTGCGCTGGTGATGTGTGCGCTTAATTCTGCTGACGCAGCGCCCTCAGAGGTTGCAGCTTCCTCTGAGGAGTCTGGAAGCTCAGGCTCTTCCTCCTGGACAGTGGGGACGGGGGCTGTCGATGGTCCTGTGGGGGAGTAAAGGAAAGAGTTAGAGATGTGAGGTCAAAGTTACATGCACATTGAATAGTGCAGATGATCATAAGTCAATCTGTTAGAGCATCAGATTCATTATCAGTGACTCATGCAATGTCAATGAGAGAGATGCCAAACTATTCTGTCACCAGCTTGCTGTGATGCGCCCACCTGTCCGTCCCCCACTTGGGAATCCTCCTCGATCCCGGCAATTTCCAGGGCCGCCTCCTCTGAGGTGGTGAGCTGGGCTACTGAGGGTGGTCCTCCTCCTGTCCTCGCTCTTTCCCTCTTATTGTGGGCTCTCTTTTCCTGCAATGAGGGACACAAGTGGAGTTTGAGTGAGAATGAAGGAGTGAGTGTAGAGAATCCACAGCATTGATGCTTAGAAGGAGACAAAGGGCCCTCCCTGTGTGTTGTAAGTTGTCATTGCATCACGGTGATAGAGAGTGTGAGGGCTGCATGGTCGAATAGTTAAGTGAATGTGACCATAGAGAGAGAGGGAATGGGTAATGGTGCAGGGATGTAAGTGTCAAGTGGGATGTGGAGGAAGAGGTTGGCAAAGCAGAGTGCTGGTGAGGAGAGGCGATGGGGATCAGATTGAGGGTGATGGGAAAGTCATACTCACTTTTCCTGTGCGCAGAAGGTCATGAAACCTCTTCCTGCACTGCAGCCAGGTTCTGCGGCACCTAGACATAGAGTTGACCTCCTGGGCCACTTGCATCCACACAGCTTTCGTCTGCTGGGGAGGCTTCTTCCTCCCTGAGGAAGGGAAGAGCACTCTTTATTTGCTCTTGCTCCCTCCACCAGAGCTTGCAGGGCAGCATCATCGAACCGTGGAGCACACTTTGGCCTACTGCTGGACATAGTTGCTGAATGAAACGATCACAGCAATGGGCATAAAGTTTCCAGTCTCCAGAAGAAGCAAGGCTGCTTGCAGGCCTTAAATCCAGCAGCATTGATGACGTCATCAGAGGCGACTTTCAGGATGGAAAGACTAAGTGGGCCAGGGGTTCCCACATGCTGGAAATCAATTGCCCAATTAGGGGAAAATCGAACTTTTTTCCCACATCACATGAGTCAAGTTCAGGACTCAAAAAACACCAGACACGCCCCCAGCCCGCCCCAATGGCCAAATCGAGCCCATAGAGTACAACATCCAGGATGCTAAACCTACATAAAACACTAGTTCAGCTCTAGCTGGAGTATTGTGTCCAATTCTGGGCACCACACTTTAGGAAGGACGTAAAGGCTTTGGAGAGGGTACAGAAGAGATTTACTGGAATGGTTCTAGGAATGAGGGAATACAGTTATGTGGGTAGACTGGAGAAGCTGGGGTTGTTCTTCTTAGAGCAGAGCTGGTTAAGAGATAGAAGTGTTCAAAATCATGAATGGTTTTGATAGAGTAAATAATGAGAAACTGTCTCCAGTGGCAGAAGGGTCGGTAACCAGAGGGCACAGATTTAACAAGGTTGACAAAAGAACCAGAGGTGACATGAGGAAACATTTTTTTACACAGCGAGTTGTTGTGATCTGGAATGCCCTGCCTGATAGGGTGGTGGAAGCAGATTCAATAGCAACTTTCAAAAGAGAATTGGATAAATGCTTGAAGAGAAAAATTTTAAAGGGCTATGGGGAAAAAGCAGGGAAGTTTTTTTTAATTCGTTCACGGGATGTGGGCAAGGCCAGCATTTATTGCCCATCCCTAATTGCCCTTGAGAAGGTGGTGATGGTGGAAGTGGGATTAATTGGATAGCTCTACCAAAGAGGTATGATGGGACGAATAGCCTCCTTCTGTGTTGTATCATTCTATGGTTTGTTATGTATTAAAAGGGCACAATTTTATCACAGCTGCACTCATCGCACAAAGATGCCGTATATACGGCAATTCATCTGCTTCCAGTGATGGATCGGCACCATCCATTCTGTAGTTTTATTCTGGTTGAGCTCAGCTGTTAGACACGTGATATTGCAATCTGATTGTATGAAGTACCCAAATTAATTTGCATATGGGCTACTCTTTTATAAAGGAAAATAACATTCAAGCTGGGATTGTGGGGGGGCGTGGGGGTGCCTATATGCAAGACGATTTTCTTTTTTGGGAGTATGGTTCAAGTTTGGGATGTCGCGTATAGGCAAAGATTGTCTACATTTGCATCAATACTTTCATCCTTAGCATTCCGTCCAAGATGGTTGGCTCCCAGGCCACAGTAATAGCTCTGTAATAGCCCCCTGAACATCTGAAGCAATTACAATGGCTTACATTTTAAGGTCTGCAATGATACACCACTGTAGTGTATGTAACCGTTCTACCTTTAAGAGAACTATTGTATGTAACCGTCCACCTTTAAGAGAACTATTTTAGGTGTTGCACTACTTTATCTTGGCTGCTGTATACTGTAATACCGGGAGTGACCACACCGGTATATAAGTGCTGTGTAAGGATTTATTGGGCAGATTCGCCCTGACCTTCGAATAGTAAAGTCCTGTTAAAGTTACTCTTGTAGTCTGTGTATTAATTCACCATATAACCCACAGACTTTACAGTGGCGACGGGTTCGATCTTACCCTGCGGCAGCGACACACCCGAAGCAGTTAACGAGCGTCGAGAAGAGGCACCCGCCCTCGTCGTTCTGCTGAGAGAAGACTCGAGTCTGCAGAGCAAGGAAGGAAGGATTCAGACACGAAGCCTTCCATCAGCAACAGGCTGTTATTGTCCCTTCTGCCACGGCGGTGAGTGAGCCGATCAGCCAAGAGAAGCAAGTCAGCCATGTTGACTGTGAGTAGGGGGAAAATAAAAAGAAACGGAGGATAAGGGCGGTGAACTCGACCACGGTCGGGGGAAAGGAGCCGGACAGAAGTCGGGCCCAGAGGCGCTGAGACTGGGGCAGCGTAGGGCACGGAAGCTGCGGTACAAGCGGGAACGCAGCCGGTGTGAGAGACCGGGCTACAAGCGGGAACGCAGCCGGTGTGAGAGACCGGGCTACAAGCGGGCTGGGAGACGCAACAGCGTCGTGAGACAGCTCGACCGCGACCGGCGAAAGGCCGGGCAGCTACCGAGGCCGCGAGGCGCTGCGACCGGGATCGTAAGGCGCGGGAAGAAATAAAAATAAGAAACCGCGGAGAACTCAGCCGCAGCCGGGGGAGGAAAGGACCGGACTGCGAGAGGGCTGGGAGGCGCGATTGGAAGCCGCTGAGGGAGAGACAGAGCCCGAGCGAGCGGGAGAGACAGAGCCGAGCGAGGGAGACCGAGGAGATTCAGCCAGCGGCTGGAACTGTTCGCCGTCAACGGGTTGTCCCCAGCGCCGGTTGCCCTGCCGAGAAAAGGGAACAAGGAACGCACTGAAGCCGGCGCGCAGGCTGCGAACTCCAAAAGCCAGCGGTCGTCGCCCGAAGGAAAGCTTACCCCTCCCGCCAGGGGAAGAAACGCGGGAAGCCGCCAGTAGGCGGGGAAGAAGACAGAAGCGGGAAACCGCCATTTTGAAAGTGGGCGGGGAAGAAGACAAGCGCGGGAAACCGCCATTTTTGGAAAAAAAAAAGTAACGAACAAATTCGTTGTGGTTTCTCAAAAAGATAGTGAAGATGCCTAAGCATGGTAACATCAACAACTTCGATTCCGAGGTGGAAGATTGGGCCACGTACGTAGAACGCATCGAGATATATTGTGAGGCCAATAAAATAGCAGATGATGATAAAGCTCTCACCTTATTAAACGCAATGGGGGCGAAGACATACGGGCTATTGAAGCATCTTCTATCACCAGCTAAACCGGCGGATCAGACTTTCGCTGATATTGTTGCTGTCCTGAAGGATCATTTGAACCCCACACTGCTGATGTTGGCGGAACGATTCAAATTTTATGCGAGAACGCAACGGAAAGAGGAAAGCAACGTGGAATACTTGGTCGAACTGCGTAGACTAGCGAAATACTGCCAGTTTGGGGAAAATCTGACAGAGGCATTGAGAGACAAGTTCGTGTGCGGGTTGTCGAAGGAAGGAACACAAAAGCGACTGCTTGAAGAGAACGATCTTACACTTGACAAGGCTGTCCTTATTGCAGCATCACACGAAGCAGCCGCGAGAGGCACTGCGGAAATGCAGCTGAAGGCAGCGGTACTCAGCGGGATCAAATGACTTCGGGTACAACAAAATGTTATCGTTGTGGGAAGACAACACACGACCAGAACCAATGCTGGTTTAAAAACCAGGAATGTAGAAAATGTGGCAAGCTTGGTCACATAGCTAAAGTATGCCGGTCAGGAAAGAAGACCAACAACAGAAAAAAGTCACCGCAGGAAAAGTACAGCAAGGTACACAAGGTGGCTGAGAAGAGTTCAGATGAACAGAATTCGGATTCAGACCCGAACGGCCAGGAACTGAGTAGTCTGAGAATTCACAATGTGAGTAAGGAAGCTGACCTACAAACTATCTGGGTCACACTAAAAGTAGCCGGAGTCCAAGTGAAAATGGAATTGGACACAGGATCAGCCCTATCAGTCATAAATCGAAGGGATTACAACCGGCTATTCTCACATATACCCTTGAGAGATACCAAGATCGTATTGCAGACATACACGGGGCATAAAGTATACCCCATGGGAAAGATACAAGTCAAGGTGAGAGACAGGGGCAAAGAACACCAAGGAATGGACTTATATGTACTACCTGAGGGAGGTCCACCACTTCTGGGACGGGAGTGGATCAGGGAAATAAACATGGAATGGCACTACCTAAAAGCAATAACGAGTGAGAACTCGGTGAAGACAATCAGCTCAGACTCTGAAACGGATGACGACAAGACCAGCCCAGGTGCGAAAGACAAGTCTAAAATGGACTTGCTGACTAAGGTTGGAAAAACGAAGGAGTGCATAAATACTGATGCTTCAAAGGAGAACAAAGTTTCAGAACAGAATTCCACTGAACAACAACAACATAGTTTGGCAGAGAATTCTGAGTCTGTCCAGTTTACAGACATGCACAAGTCTGAGGAACACCGGGCTCGAACTCAACTCCATTTCAAATTACAACAGCAATTAGAACAATTGAGTTGCCGTCTCGAGCAAGAGATAAAAGCAATGAAAACGTTCTTTGACACAGAGTGGGAGAATCTGGAAAGACAACAGAAACAGCTGAGGGAGAAAAGGGAGCAGGAGCACACAAACCGTCTGCGCAAGGAGGCCAAACGAATCAAAGCTGATTCGGTTTCTGAAGGTGCGTGCTCTAATCTGGTGGAGCAAGATGTTCAGCAACTGAAGGCGCTTGTTAACAGATTGCAGGCAGAAAAGGCTGAGTTGGTCGCCATGAATTCCGAGCTCCTACTGAAGTTGGGTGCAGCACCACCGGACGATTCATTTGTGGAAATTCGAATGGTGGAGGCTGCGGATGATGGCAAAGTAGAAACAGCAAAGGAGCCCCAGGGCAAGGTTATAAACAGCCCTGCAGCTACTGGGAAACAGATGAGGTCAGAAGAGTCAACAGTCAGCCAACTCCTTCATATGCTGAGGGACAAGACTCTGAAATGGGAACAATTTGGACATGAGTCTAAATCTTCAAAGGAGAGGGGTTTGGAGCTCCCAAAAGTTATTGGAATAGCTGAGGTTGCAACACAGACTGAGAAGATGGCAGCAGAGCAAACCTTGGATGCCAAAAGTATGCTGATTCACGTCAATGTTGAACAACAGAATGCTGAAACAGCTGCTCCAGTAGAGGGATTGAATAATACAATCAATCAATCTCCCAATGAAGTTGAAGTATTGAAATCACAAATGAGGTCATTAGTAAAAGACTTGCAGGAAGCCCAGAAAAAGCTGGATGAAACTGAATGCATGAAGAAGTCTCTTCAGGAAAGATGTCTGGATTTGGAACAAAAGCTGGCTAACGTCCAGCTGGGTATGGAGGAAATAGAAGACCCTCTCACTGGCCTAGCTCAGGACGACACCGAATATTACCATGACCTGTTGGACGACACCGAATATTACGATGACCTGCTCTGCCCAGCTTGTGATGAAAACTCCCAAAGTGCAGAAACCATGAAGAATCACCTAAAGTCTAAGGAACATCGGGAGATGGTGGCGCTACTATGGAAAAAGGAGGACGAGAAGGAGGAACGGTGCATGCAGCTGGCAGCTGACAGTGGAGCCCAGAGAGTCTCCAAGAAGCAGAAAAGGAAAAGACGAAGCAGAAGATGATGACCATCTGAACCATTATCACCTCTACCAGGTCACGCACGTGGTCTCTCCGTACGGAGCCAAATCAGTTTGGAAGTAGAAAAACTTTCCAAGGTACTCAAGCTTTTAAAAGTCAACAATGCTGGTTCAGAAGTGACGGAAGTTCAAGCTGTTAAGTCCAGTGAAGGACTATTGGATGAGTCACTCCAGCAACGTGAACCGACTACACCGAGACTGAATCTGTGAACTGTTTTCCGCAGAGACTGAATCTGTGAACTGTTTCCCGCAGAGACTGAATCTGTGAACTGTTTCCGCAGAGACTACATCTGTGAACTGTTTTTACATGAAGTTGGATATATGTTATGTTTAATGGGGAATAAGTATGTTGTAAGCTAAAAAGGGAGGATTGTAGTGTATGTAACCGTTCTACCTTTAAGAGAACTATTGTATGTAACCGTCCACCTTTAAGAGAACTATTTTAGGTGTTGCACTACTTTATCTTGGCTGCTGTATACTGTAATACCGGGAGTGACCACACCGGTATATAAGTGCTGTGTAAGGATTTATTGGGCAGATTCGCCCTGACCTTCGAATAGTAAAGTCCTGTTAAAGTTACTCTTGTAGTCTGTGTATTAATTCACCATATAACCCACAGACTTTACAACCACTAAGACTGCCACGTTGGTGACTGAGGTAAAGAAAAACTGTTTTGTGAGGTAAATACACTAACAAACCTCAGTTTGATATATCCCTCAGCGATTTTGAAAGCATTTGGGGTAGATTTTCATCTTGCCACCCGGGCGTAAAACCGACCCTGATAAACAACACATCAGTGGTGCATCTGTGCACTTCAGATTGACTGCTGTTGGATATGCCCCCCAACCCCGAGGTAGCTTGTGATGAGCTGGGGGCATAAACCTCGAGTGCTGCGGTCACTTTTACTGCCACTGTCAATGCCAGCCCTGGTGCCAGTGTTAACTGCAGGACAGATTCCAGCAGATGGTGCATCTCAATCACCGCCTTCCTTGTGACGCAGAACCTGTAGACATAGTTGTCCTTAGACATGGCCAGCAAGTATGGTTGGGTCTGCACACATGGCCCCATTGGTAAGGGCAGGCATGGGTAAGACTGCCTCTAGTGCAAGCGAACCTGCCTCACATCAAACCCTTCAACATATTACGCCTCTGAAAATCTCAAAGAGAGAGGATCGCTCTTCATTCTCCAAACTTAGATTGTAGAAATCAAAAATCTAGCAGTTCGCTGTTAAGTAAGCACTCTTTGAAAGACTAGAATGGGAAGTTATTCTATTTATAGCCAAAAATGGATGAAGCACAAACTGGGTATGTTACTTAATCTAACAGGCCAGCCCAGTGTTATAACACACTCCTAACTGCATCGCTTGTGTACGATTTAGTGGGGCTCACTTGTTTGATAAACTACATGGCCGGCTAGCATGAGTCGTTCATTTACATAGAATATACAGCACAGAAACAGGCCATTCGTCCCCACTGGTCTCTGCCGGTGTTTCTGCTCCTCACAAGACTCCCCCCACCCTACTTCATCTCACCCTATCAGCATATCCTTCTATTCCTTTCTCCCGATGCACTTATCTAGCTTCCCCGTAAAGGCATTATTAGAGTTACTTAGAAAACTCCAGTTACTGAACACACAGCAACTGTGCTGTGTGATGCAAACAGATCCCCTGCTCAAACTCGAAAGTTTCTTTTTTTTTAAATTGTGGCAATGAGGCCCAGGTGTGAGCAAATAACTCTTGCGAGCTGACAGGAACAGCGTTTGATAGAAAATATGTCACCACTGGTTTTCTGTGTAAACTATTTCATTGCTGTTTTATAAGTCTGGCTGTGTGAAGTTATAGCTGCTCCAGACTTCAATTTCTACTTTATGGCCTGTGTGATCGGCCAGATTTCTACTCATCAGCAAGGAATTTCCTCAAAACTTCAGCTGTTACTTGATTCACAAGAATTAGAATCTCACTCACTCAAAACTGTGATTTTTTTAAATAGAATCATACAGCACCAAAGGAGGCCATTCGGCCCATCTTGCCTGTGCTGGCTCTTTGAAAGAGCTGTCCAATTAGACCCACTCCTCTGCTCTTTCCCTATAGCCCTGCAAATTTTTCTTTTCAAGCATATATCCAATTTCCTTTTGAAAGGTACTATTGAATCTGCTTCCACCACCCTTTCAGACAGTGCATCCCAGATTAAAACAGCTCACTGCTTAAAAAAGAATTCTCCTCATCTCCCCTCTGGTTCTTTTGCCAATGACCTTAAATCTGTGTCCTCTGGCTACCGACCCTCCTACCAGTAGAAACGATTTCTCCTTATTTACTCTATCAAAACCCTTCAAAATTTTGAACACCTCTATTAAATCTCCCCATAATCTTCTCTGCTCTAAGGAGAACAACCCCAGCTTTTCTAGTCTCTCCACATAACTGAAGTCCCTCATCTCATTCCAATAACTCTCCTCTGCACCCTCTCCATCCGTTATATTATTTATATTAAGTATATTCTGGTTTACTTTAATCACATTTAAGTTGCTGTACTGGCACTAAATACGTCTGGTATTTAGATTTACATTGCGCAGCATAGTACTGTAGGTCGGCTTGACTCAGTGGTAGCTCACTCACCTCTGGGAATCAAAGGTTGTAGTTTCAAGTTCCACTCCATGGACCCGAGCACGTAGATTAGCTCTGCACTGGGTTGCCGACTCCGGTTGGATGTATTCCTGGAGCTTTCATCAGATGAACTCCCGCCTCCAAACGCCCCGTCCAGTCAAACAACCTTTTTTCACCATCTCCAATATTTTTATGACTCATAAACAAAAGGGTTTGAAAAAATGATAAAAAGCACAAAAGTTTTTTAATGCCTCAATGATTTTTCTCCCAGGTTGCTCGCCACAGTATACAGGAGATTAAGCTTTAATTCCTAGAGATTACAGGACAATGCTGGAGGGTTGGCAGCCCTGCTCAGCACTCCAGTACAGTATTGGGAGAGTACTGCATCATCAAGGGACTCGTCCTTCAGATAACATATTAAGCTGAAATCCTGTCTGCATGTTGCGCTGGTTCAGAGGGATGTGTAAAAAACAGCGACCTGTCCGGGATTGCATTCCTCATTCAAGCAACACCACCAAAAACAAATTAACTGGTTATTCTTCTCATTGCTGTTTGTGGTATCACATGGTCTACAAAATGGCTGTCCCGTTTACCTACATAAGAATAGTTACAGCATTTGAAAGTATTGAATCTAGGTGAAGCACATTGAGACATAATAAAGTGCTATTTTAAAAGCAAGTCCTTTTTCAATGTATTTTTTTACTGAGGACACGGGGGTGATTTTTTACACCTCCACCCAAAACAGGCAAGAAGTCGGAATGGCCACACAGCTCACCTGAAGCCAGGGTCGACAGGCCCGAAGCCAGTGTCGAGATGCCCGAAGCCAGGGTCGACAAGCCCGAAGCCAGTGTCGAGAGGCCCGAAGCCAGGGTCGACAGGCCTGAAGCCAGTGTCAAGAGGCCTGAAGGCAGTGTTGAGAGGCCCGAAGCCAGTGTCGAGAGGCCCGAAGCCAGGATTGAAAGGCCCAAAACCAGTGTCGAAAGGCCCCAAGCCAGTGTTGAGAGGCTCCAAGCCAGGGTCGAGAGGCCATAAGGCAGTATCGAGAGGCCCCAAGCCAATGTCGAGAGGCCCCAAGCCAGTGTCAAGAGGCCCCAAGCCAGTGTCGAGAGGCCCCAAGCCAGTGTCGAGAGGCCATAAGCCAGTGTCGAGACGCCCGAAGCCAGTGTCGAGAGGCCCGAAGCCAATGCCGAGAGACCCGAAGCCAGTGCTGGGAGGGCCAAAGCCAGTGTCGAGAGACCCAGAGCCAGTATCGAGAGGCCCAGAGCCAGTGTCGAGAGGCCCAAAGCCAGTGTTGGCAGGCCCGAACCATTTTCCAGTTCGGCCCTTATCAGCATAGCAAATCAAGTGCTCCACAGCGTGCCACACTGCGGGTGTGTGGCGGGCAGGAAATCCGGAGACTCCATGATAACAAGCCGAGCCGAACATCAGTAATAAAATTAAGGGTGAGGAGGAGGCCCAGTGGTCGGCAACAAGCCGCAGGATTTTCGAGGGGCCGCAAGTAGGATTCCTGCTCCTTCTGGCACCACAAAACCTCCTTTAAATATAGTTGCAGGCAATTTCTGGAGCAGCCTTTAGAGGCGAGACCGCTCACTGCCCGGTACAAATAGGTGTGCAGTTCCATATTCGATGAGAAACACACAGGTGAATTCCCTCCTCCACCGCTGTAACTTTGCTGAAGTTTGATGGGAAACCCCAAGGAAACTCCCCCCAATAGAATGTGGCATCAATGCTTTTGGGAAAAATAAAGCAGCAGCGATTCAGTGATGAATAATTCACTCGTTCACTTACAGATAACACAAATAGAAAAATACCAATCTGCCTGTGAATGACGTAAATGATTTTGATCAATACTTTATTTTTAGGTAAACAAATTAATTCAGTGGTGTGAGACAGCGAGATAAGGATTATGACGGCAGGTAAGTCAAGAAGAGTAACATATTTAAGACATTAGGATAATACAAGTCCTTTTCTTGATTTTTTCTAGGTTTACCATGACCTCACCTATCTTAATTATGTATGCAATTCTAAATTGGTGCTACACATGCACACTAAAGCAACAAACCAACCAGGGACTGCGTATATAGTAATGACCTACCCTGGCCATCTATTATTTCGAAGAATGCACTCAAAATATATACTCTAGTCTCCATTGCTCTATAATTATGCTTCCTAACTCCAAAATGGTACTCTCAGTATGCTCTCCTGTTAATCACAGGGGTCACAACCTCAAGTCATGTAAGGCCAGAACTAGGTTAGATGTTAGGAGGTGGTTCTCTTCCCATGGAACTGGCTGCCGGCACATGCGGTGAACACTGATTCGCTAAGTTCCTTCAAGCGGGAGCTGGAGCTGATTCTGGCAGGGGCGGAGATCACCACATACAAAAGGTAGGCACTGCAGGGAATTCAGGACCAGTGTTATCTCCTGGACTAGTTTTGATCACCTAAGGGGGTCAAGAGAGGAATTTTCCAGATTTTTTTCCCACTAATTGGCCTGGGTTTTCACCTGTTTCTTTGCCTCTCCCAAGAGATCACATGGCTTTCAGATGGGGTGGGGAGTGTATATACTGTGATGCACAAGGCATTGCACTTTTGTGGGACAGGCTGGATTGACCAGAGGGTCTTTCCCTGTCTGTCATTACTGGTATGTCCGTACGTATATGACAGGGTTACTCTGCAATAATGACCCTCCAACATCCTCTCATAAACTGCAAAATCTGCTTTAACAATCATGGTTGCTCTTTTCATATTACTGACACCACAGTATGTATTATAAGAAAAAAAATTATAGGCAGCAGAGATTAAGTAAAAATCTGCAGTTTTTTTAAGGCATCCCCAACCTCACTTTTGTTTATGACATTTAAATGGTGTAAAATATCAAAGTCTGAACCCCTTGATCATGTCATATTACTGCCTTATTGATCACTCACAATGGTAGCTATTTCTATCTGTAGTTATTTCGATTCACTCGTCCGTGAAAAGATGCTAAGCAAAATGTTTTATGTTTTTGTACATGTGACACAATGCCACGAATTATGTCAACACGCATCATCAGGCCTTCTACAAATGATCCTCCTGCCTTTCAGGTGTCCGCTGTGGCTCAGTTGGTAGCATTCGCGTCTGAGTCAGAACGTTGTGGCTTCAAGTCAGAGACTTGAGCACAAAATCCAGGCTGACACTCCTAGTGCAGTACTGAGGGAGTGCTGCACTGTCAGAAGTGCTGTCCTTTGGATGCGATGTCAAATCAAGGCCCCGTCTCCCCTCTCAGATGGACATAAATGATCCCATGGCACTATTTCGAAGAAAAGCAGGGAAGTTCTCCCCAGTGTCCTGGCCAATATTTATTCCTCAGCCAATATCACTAAAAAATAGATGATCTGGTCATCTGTTTGTGGGAGCTTGCTGTGCACAAATTGGCCACCACGTTTCCTACATTACAACAGTGACTACACTTCAAAAGTACCTAATTGGCTGTGAAGCGCTTTGGGACATCCTGAGGTCGTGAAAGGCGCTATGTAATTACAAGTCTTTCTTTCCTTAATTACACATTTAGGGCACGGTTTGACATCAGCGCATGAATATTGAATATTTTAAAAGAAAGCACATTTAGACTGCTGTGCATATTCTTAAAATGGTGGGTCGGGCTTGTACATCCCATAATACAGATTGCTGCCCTATTCTGTCGTACCTATGTTGGTTCTTTACAGTTAAGGGGGCGCAGGATGGAGGTGCTATTTTAACTCCATGGCAAAAACATACACAAAGCAGGGCAGTGACTTCTTTGGCACTGTTGGCTTGCATATGTAGTATTCAGTACTATCAATAAACAAATTGAAACACTAGGCCTTTCAGTGCATGTCAGCCTTCACAAAGAAGTTCTTACACAGCTCTCTCTTTCTATATATATATTATACTAGCTGGGGGAGCCCGGCTTTGCCAGGGCTGTTTTGGGCCGGGCGGTTTAAATCGAGTCCCAGGCTTTGGGGCCTCTCTGTGTCCCTCTGTGAATCTGGTGCCGGGCAACATTTTAAATCGAGTACCAGGCTTTCAGGCCCTGTCTGTCTGTCCCTCTGTGAATCTGCTGCCGGGCAACATTTTAAATCGAGTCCCAGGCTTTCAGGCCCTGTCTGTCTGTCCCTCTGTGAATCTGCTGCGGGGCAACATTTTAAATCGAGTCCCAGGCTTTTGGGCCCTGTCTCTCTGTCCCTTTGTGAATCTGCTGCCGGGCAACATTTCTACCTTTTAATACCTTCAAAGATGAAAGTGAAAGTACTTATAAAACGTTTTTGGTAAATCTTTTTAAAATAACATAAGAGATACTAACGTTTTCGAAGCTGCATCAGCAGATTTTGAGCTGGAAGTAAATGGTGTTTTTAGCTTGAGGCAATGGATGCCACATCCCTGAGATGAAAACGATTAGTCCCGCCCACACACACACACCGATTGGCCAACCATCAGGGGACTGTACTGTAGGATTGGTCAATCGTGATGGCACAGGATTGGTCGAACCTTGACATCAGTCAATCAATGCTAAGTAGCAGATAATGAGTTTAATTTTGAAGGTTTTTTGCATAAGGCGCGAACAATTTTCGTCCGACCGAAAAGTAAATATGCTTACGACCATCCCGGAACCGTAAGCTTTCTTCGGAGGTAACGCACGCGTAGGTAGGCTCTATAACTTTCGAGCGCATAGCTGGACAGACGCACACCCGAGGACAGACAGACAGACAGAATGATTCGTTTATATATATAGATATATACATTTTATATATAAATATATATATATAGATATATAAAAATGTTCCAAAGCTTTGAAAGTTTTGTTGTCAACCCATGTGCAAAGATTGAGAGAGGTCAGGGCTGTAGGAACAGATGAGACTACCGATAGTCCACAATCCAAAATGGTGTCAGGAATACGAGTCTGGCGTGGATCATTCACCAGATGTAGGGTTGCCACCCCTGCAGGATTGCCCTGGAGTCTCCAAGAATTCAAGATTAATCTCTACGACACTGTTGCAAGTAACCAGGGAGAGAGATCATAAGGGCATTAAAGAAATATTGGGGGAGAAATTCCCCTAGAGGGCCGTTTGGGGCGCTAAGTCAAAAATGTTTGAAAAGTTAGTGCCAGGTGCTAACTTTTTCAAACATTTGAGAAATTCCCATTTTTTGCTCCAAGAGGGAAATAGAGCATTAAATCAAGCGCTCTCCTTGCCTCTTGGCGCGCAGGAGGCGGGGAATGTCCCGATCCGAGGTGATGTGCTCTGCAGTTGCAGGAGCTCTTCCCTCAGTTAAAGGGAAGGGCTCCCCGCTGCGAGCTCTGCATTTTCTTTGGCATCTGCTGGAGCACCGGGGTGCAGGAGTGCCACGAGATCCGGTGCTCAGAAATTTTTTTTCTTTTAAATCGGCGATTACTTTCATTTCGGCCAGCCACCGCGCCTTTAAGTTGCGCCCCGCGAGCGGCCGGCCTCACTGTTCGCGACTCCGATCGAGTAATGAAGAGCCTGTTCAATTTGCAATTGGATGTTACTGCAAGAATGGACATGTCAGGCGACCAATGGTGGGAGTGTGGAGACGTGGTGGTTGGAGGCGGGAGCTCTTGTGATGAAAGCTCCAGGAACACGTCCAACCAGAGTTGGCAATCCTAAGCAGAGGTGTTCTGAAAGGGTGTTGGACAAATATATGGCGCACTCGAAAATGTGGATGTTGTAAAGCTGAAAGGAAACAGTGTGTCGCCAAATATCATTGATAATCCAAAGCGGTGCTGGTAAACAGGAAGCTTTACCTTGTAAGCTAAAAAAAATTCTGCTGGCATTGCATCCTTAAAAGTTTCTTCCTGCATGGCCACTCAAAAATACCTTCAGTATAATTAACTTTCTGGGAGGGATAAATGCAGGAAGAATGCTATGTTTAGCTATGTGTTTTTATTTGGTTCAAAACCAACCATTAGCGATAAAAAAAATCAGGAAAGATTGTGGAGAAATGTTTTGAATCATTGACAGAATCTCACTTTGTGGCATGTTTCCTGTTTTTGAGAAAGCTGCACTGAGTGATGACCTCTGGCTGCTCCGGGAGGAAAATTTCCACGTCAGCTGATGACTGATGGGCCTATTCTTTAATCATAACTTTCTCAACGCTAATTTAGTGTGGAAACATCACTTAAAGGGGCACCCACCCATTAGCACAGCCTGTCCAAGCAAGCAATGAAGAACTCTCTCACATCCACATCCACTTTAAAAATGAACAGAAGGAAAATCCTGCAAGACCCGCTGACCAGGCTCGTAAGCTCCCAAACTCATATACACCGGCCTCCGACCCCCGCCTCCGGCCCTGCGACCTCCCCTCCGGTCTCCACTCCCCGCTCTGGCTTTCTGACCTCCCCCTCCGGCCTCCGATTCCCCTCTGGCCCGCGATTATCCTCCGACCCCCGCCCCCCCCCTCTGGCCCGCGATCATCCTCCGACCTCCCCGCTCCGGCGCCGAAACCCCTCCAGACTTCCACCCTCCAGCCTCCAATTCCTCTCCGGCCCTCGATGATCCTCTGACCACCCCCCTCCGGCCTCCGATTCCCCTCCGGCCTTTGATCATCCTCCAACCTCCCTCCTCCGGCCTCCGATTCCCCTCCGGCCCTCGATCACCCTCCGACCTCCCCCCTTGGCCCCCAATTCCCTCCAGGCTTCCACCCTCCCCCCTCTGGCCTCCAATCCCCCTCCGGCCTTCGATCATCCTCCGACCTCCCCCTCCGGCCTCCAATTCCCCTCCGGCCCTCGATCACCCTCCAACCTCCCCCCTCTGGTCCCCAATTCCCTCCAGGCTTCCACCCGCCTCCCTCCAGCCTCCGATCCCCCTCCAGCCTTCAATCATCCTCCGACCTCCTCCCTCCAGCCTCCGATCCCCCTCCGGCCTTCGATCACCCTCCGACCTCCCCCCTCTGGCTCCCAATTCCCTCCAGACTTCCACCCTCCCCCCTCCAGCCTCCAATTCCCCTCCAGCCCTCGATCACACTCCGACCTCCTCCCTCCGGCCTCCGATCCCCCTCCGGCCTCCGAACTGCTCCCCCGAATGATCCCTCCCTCCCTCCTCTCTGCGGCCTGGTGCTGCAGGCCTGCCCATCCACCAACCAGCCAGCCTCTCCACCAGGCTGGCTGCAGGCAGGAAACAGTGATTTTAAATGCTAATCAGGCCCTGCCATTAAATTCTTTCCAGTACTAACCCCCCCGCCCCCCCGCTCCTAACCTGCCTTCAAATTAAAATTCCAACCATAATCACTGTCTCCCACAAACATACCAATACATTACCGCACTTTGTTTTTTCCAACTCTGGCCTCTTGTCCATCCCCTGGAGTTTCTCCTGCTTGTCTGCCAATTCAGGTACCATTTTACCATCTGAGAGATTAAAATGCCAGTGGTTCGTGGCCTCCATGAAAACCAGCTGCTGACTATATTTTGTCTACAACTTTGAAATATAAACTAAAACAAGCAAAGCATTTTTTTAATATCAAAAGAGTGCCTACTCTTCATTGATTTTATTTAAAATTTGAATTTAAAATTCTCATCCTTGTGTTCAAATCCCTCCATATCCCTCTCTATCTCTGTAAGCTCCTCCAGTACTACCACCCTTCGAGAACTCTGCATTCCTCCAACTCTTGCCTCTTGTGCATCCCCCACTTCCTTCACCCCACCACTGGCGGCCGTGCCTTCAGCTGTCTAGACCCTTCATACATACTTTGGTTCTGTCTTCACAAAGGAGGACACAAATAACCTCCCAGAGATATCGGGGAACATAGGGTCTAATGAGAGGGAGGCACTGAATGAAATCAGTATTTGTAGGGAAATGGTGTTAGGGAAATTGACGGGATTGAAGGCCGATAAATCCCCAGGGCCTGATAATCTACATCCTAGTGTACTTAAGGAAGTGGCCCTAGAAATAGTAGATGCATTGCTGGTCATCTTCCAAAATTCTAAAGACTGGCACAGTTCCCATGGATTGGAGGGTAGCTAGTGTAACCCCACTATTTAAAAAAGGTGGTAGAGAGAAAACGGGGAATTATAGACCGGTAAGCCTGACATCGGTAGTGGAGAAAATGCTAGAGTCCATTATAAAAGATGTAATAGCAGAGCACTTGAAAACAGTGACAGGATCGGACAAAGTCAACATGGATTTACAAAAGGTAAATCGTGCTTGACTAATCTACTGGAATTTTTTGAGGATGTAACTGGTAGAATAGATAAGGGAGAACCAGTGGATGTGGTGTATTTGGACTTTCAGAAGGCTTTCGATAAGGTCCCGCATAAGAGATTAGCGTGCAAAGTTAAAGCACATCGGATTGGGGGTAAGGTACTGACTTGGATAGAGAACTGGTTGGCAGACAGGAAGCAAAGAATTGGAATAAACGGGTCTTTTTCTGAGTGGCAGGCAGTGAATAGTGGGGCACTGCAGGGATCGGTGCTAGGACCCCAGCTATTCACAATATATATAAATGATCTAGACGAGGGAACTAGATGTAATATCTCCAAGTTCACAGACGACACAAAGCTGGGTGGGCGTGTGTGCTGTGAGGAGGATGCAGAGAAACTCCAGTATGATTTGGACAGGTTGGGTGATTGGGCAGATGCATGGCAGATGCAGTATAATGTGGATAAATGTGAGGTTATCCACTTTGGTGGCAAAAACAGGAAGGCAGATTATTATCTGAACGGCAATAGATTGGGAGAAGGGGAAGTGCAACGAGAACTGGGTGTCCTTGTGCATCAGTCGCTGAGGGTAAGCATGCAGGTGCAGCAGGCGGTTAAGAAGGCAAATGGTATGTTGGCCTTCATAGCGAGAGGATTCGAGCACAGGAGCAAGGGTGTCTTGCTGCAGTTGTACTGGGCCTTGGTGAGACCACACCTTGAGTATTGTGTGCAGTTTTGGTCACCTTATCTGAGGAAGGATGTTCTTGCCATGGAGGGGTGTGCAGCGAAGATTCACCAGACTGATACCTGGGATGGCAGGAATGACGTATGAGGAGAGATTGGGTCGATTGGGCTTATATTCGCTGGAGTTTAGAAGAATGAGAGGGGATCTCATTGAAACTTATAAAATTTTAACAGGACTAGACAGACTAGAGGCAGGAAGGATGTTCCCGATGGCGGGGGAGTCCAGAACCAGGGGTCACAGTCTAAGGATAAGGGTAAGCCATTTAGGACAGTGATGAGGAGGAATTTCTTCACCCAGAGAGTGGTGAACCTGTGGAATTCTCTACCACAGAAGGCAGTTGAGGCCAATTCATTAAATATATTCAAGAAGGAGTTGGATATATTTCTTAAGGCTAAAGGGATCAAGGGATATGGGGAGAAAGCAGGGACAGGGTACTGAATTTGGATGATCAGCCATGATCTCATTGAATGGCGGAGCAGGCTCGAGGGGCCGAATGGCCTACTCCTGCTCCTATCTTCTATGTTTCTATGTTTCAACTGTCTCGGCCCTCCCTAAACCTGTCCGCTTCTCTTCCTCTATCTCCTCCTTTAAGAAATGTTCCTTAAAACCTACCTCTTTGACCAAGCTTTTGGTCACCTGTCCTAACATCTCCTTCTTTGGCTCAGTGTCAATTTTTGTCTGATTACGCTCCTGTGAAGCATCTTAGGTTGTTTTACTACATTAAAGGCGCTATCTAAATGCAAGTTGTTGTTGTTTATTTCTCAATGCTTAAACTTCACAACTTGCTTCTCTTTTGATGTTTGATGCAAAATTTATTGTTAAATAGGCAGTAATAACATTTTGGAAGGGTTTAAGAGAATTGAAAGTTAATCATTGGGCTATATTACCATTGGGAGTTTGTTCAACGAATCCTCTTTTAAAATTCTGACTATACAATAGTTTCAATCGTAGTAACATAATGGTGTTGATCTCCTTGCAATGGATTCTTCCACCAATTATGCAATGGGCTGACTATCTTTTCTCTGGAGATTACGAGTTAGTAAAGTAACCCAACTGGGACACTTTTAAGACAATTCCAAAGTTGGCTCAATTCTGACGGCAAATATGCAGGGAAGCTCAAGCAAAACAGCACTTGGCGCAACCTGTTACAATTCTGCCTTAATCAGAGAGATTTGTAGGCTGCAGCTGCAGTAGCAAATGTAGATTATATAATAATTAAACAACACTATATTCTCTGTCACATTAATGGGAAGTTGTGTTTATATTGGTTGCATTCATATTCGTTGGCAATCTGTTAAATGAGATTACTCCGTATTTTCTAGTATGGGAAATTGTGTCTGTATAGCCTGGGTTGAAGTTCGAAGATTGGAGGGTATTCCCTATGGTTTGGTAGGTGGGCGGGAAGGATGCTCTTATGGTCTATATGAGGATCGGCCTCAGAAACCCAGAGAACATTTTTTCTCAGTAACTGAAATTTATAATCTAAAATAAGGTTTAGCAGAAAGAAGAGTCGGGGCAAAAGAAGTCAAAAGTGGTAAGTTGTTTAAAATATTTCTTTTTTGCTTTCCTTGTGGAGCCAGGAGAAGCAGCAGAGGTCAGTAGTGGGTTTGATCCCAAGGAGCTGTGCAATGAGCCTTGATTCAACACATTGTGGGGGTTAAATTGCCTAAGCCCCGAAAACAGGTGTGGGGATCACGGCACGCGATTAACCCGCACCCATTCATTGCATTGCAGGTAGCACGTTATATTGGTGCTGCCTGCTGTTTTAAATAATTGCTGTTTGCTCCCAGCACTGTTCATTGACTGCCAGTATCAGCAGGAGGCCCGATATTGCGAGTGGCTAGCACTAATTAAAGGCAGCCTGCACCTCTTAAAGGGGAGGTGCATTGTGGCTGCAAGAAGTGGTGGGAGTTTTTTGAAAAGTGAATCAGTGCTGTGATACTTTGAGCAATGGCTGAGCATGTGAGAGAATGAGCACCAAGGTTTTCTGATAATGCACTGGAGGTCTTAGTGCAGAGGTAAAAAGAAGGAGAGACATCCAGGGCAGGATTTTAACTTAGAGGTGGGTAGGGAGTGGCGGGGGTGCGGGGGGGGGGGGCGGGTGCGGGTTGCTGGATTGCGGTCGGGAAACTCAGGAGAATGGATTTCCCTCAGGCCCTGCTGAATTTAACGGCAAGACCAGATTGAAGTTTTTTTTCTCTGTTTCCCACCCGCAGCCAGCCAGATTGAAAGGCTAGCTGGCTGTCGAATGGGTAGGTCTGTGGGACCAGGCCACAGCCAGGGAGCAGAGAGGAGGGAGGGAAGAATTGGAGGCCAGAGAGGGGCTGGGGGCCAGAGATCAGAGGCTGGGGGTGGGGGGGAGATCAGAAGGGCTCGGAAGGCCAGAGATCAGGGGAGTCAGAGATGGGGGGGCGGTCGGAGATCGGAAGGCCATAATAGGAGATTGGGGGGTGGGTGGGGGGGGATTGTGAGCTGGGAGTCGGAAGGTCGGAGGAGGGGTCAGGGGTCAGATGGTGGGTGGGGGTGGCCAGAGGTTAGAAGGTCGGGGGGGATATGAGGTCGGGGATCGGAGACCGGAGTGGGTATCGGAGGCCTGAGGAGAGATCGAAGGCTGGGGGTTGAGATCGGAGGCCTGGGGGCAGATCGAAGGCCTCAGGGGGAGGTCGGGGGGAGATCAGAAGGGTCGAGGGGTATCCGATCGCGTGGCGCTGGCAAGGCAGGTACGCTGGATCCAGCAGGTAAGTGGAAAGACACTTACCCCCTAGATCCAGCAGTCCTCGCCTTCCTTTAGCTGTCGGGTTTCCTGTGGTCCGGGAAACCCAGCCGCCCAGAGTTAATTTTAAAATGGTGCTTCCAAATGAGGCATGCAGCCGCATAATAGTTAAAGTGCCAACCCGCCTCCTGGAAATGAGTTGGCCACCCGCCACCTGTCCGGCCCCCGTTAAAACCAGAAGTAGGCGGGTTGGGGTCGGGATTCAGATTTCTAACACTTCCCACCTTTCTCAAACACGTGTGTTTTATGGGGTGCAGGAGGCCCTCCAGACAGAAGCTCAGGAGGCAGTGGGAACAAATAGCGGTGGAGGTCAATTCCAGGAGTGTTGCTCCGAGAACATGGTGCAGTGCAGGAAGAAGTTTAACGATCTGACACGAGGTGTCAAGGTGAGTGAGTTCATCTTCAAATGGCATATCCTTCCAACTGCACAACTGGCCTCAGCCACTGCTCAAATCAGTACACTCCCACCCTCCACCAACCAACAATTTCTATCAATCAGTAATCAACCCTTCAATTCATAAGCTTTACCTCACCATGATACACTTAGCATTGTTGCAAAACTCACACTCACATCTTACAGCTCGCACACACTGGTAGCTATTCAACCATGACAGCCAGGTTACCCAAACATATTGCAGGACACTCACTGACACACTTCCCTCTTTCTTGCAGGAGAAGGTGGCGCATAACAGGAGGCAGCAGCAAAGAACTGGAGGAGGACAATTGCACCTGCATGTTTTAACTTCCATGGGGGAGACGGTGCTGGCCATCATGGGAATGGGCATCACTGGAGAGGTCGATGATGAGGGTATCAGCATACCTAATCCTCCTTCTCTCATAGAAACATAGAAACATAGAAACATTCCACTTCTCCCTTATTCCACAATCTCTTCTGACTCACAAGCTGCAGATGGTGTAAGTATGCACTTCTTACTCTCTCCTCTCCCCTCACCACAATCCAATCCTTGTTCATTTTTCATTTCAGATACCCAAGAACTGGAACCTTCCCAGTCAAAGGAGGAAGAGGAAGAAGACAATGAGGATGAAGTGACTCCGCCACTCAATCCTACACTCACAGCCACCAGCTCAGAGACTGACACAGCGCATATTTTAGAGGCTAGGATAGAGGAGGGATCTGCACCTGGTGAGACTCCGAGCACAAGTGCACAGGAGCCAGGGCGGGGGGAAAGGATAGCGCATGTGTCAGCTCGCTGGAGAGTGAGGTCGCGCACTAGTTCTGCTGCAGAGGAGTCAGGTGAGGATTTTGATGGGCCAGGCCACAGAAGAAGGCTGATGGGTGTACATTAAAAAAACGCTTGGCGCACTGGAAAACCTGCCAGAAAGCCTGCGCACAATGTCAAGGAGCTTGGAGGAGTCAAGCACCAACTTGGCACAGGGCTTTGCTCAGAGCTTACCAACAGGAAATGGGTGGTCACCTCCATCGGCACACCTGTGGAACCCACCACAAGGCAATGTTTGATGGCCGATGTCACAGCTTGCATTGCAGCACAAACAGCTGAAGAGCTGTAGTGGAAGCTCAGACTGCTGTGTTTAAAGCCTGGACTGCTGCCATCGTGGCGCTAGATACCACTCTTCAAAGGGGCTTCCAAGCATCGCAGCAGGCCATCAATCTGTTCTCCAACAGATCAGTAGGATTGCTGAGGCGCCGCCCTGGGAGAGTGGCAGTGGCTCCATGGAGCACAAACCTACTGTCCTCTTTCAGGATGGCAGCATTCCTCTTTCGACCTCTGCCACTACCCCAGTGCCCTTGCTGTTGCCTGTCAGCCAGCCGGTCCAGACTGCTGCAGCCCAGGCCGAGATGGTGCAGTCTGAAGCCGGGCCCTCTAGGCCCAGAGCTGCTCGAGGTCACCCTCCAAGGCAAACTGCAGTCTCCTCAATTGAAGGTCAGCAGCCTTCCTCCACTAGGAGAGGCAAAGGCACACGGAAGACAGGCACTAAGGGAATTCACAAGAGTGATTAGTTTATTTTTGTATGCATTTTGTAATGATTGAATTTATAAAATTAGATTAGAATGTGTACTTTCTGGTGGTTATTATTTTTGTATTGTTGGAAAGAGGACGATGTGATGGTCAGTGAAAGAGGACAGGTGAGGAGTGTGGGACTGTTGGTGAATGGGGAGGTGTGGTTGAGGTTACTGCTTTTGCTCGTTAATTGTTTCATCATGTAGAGCCTGGGCAGAAAGGGGCTGTCTACGTTGTAGCCTCCCTTCCTCGTCCTCTTCCTCCACTTCCTGTTGCACTTCCTCCTCCTCTTCCTCATGCTCCTGCTCCTCAGCTTCTCGCCTGATAGGTGGTGGCAAGGGCTCTTCCCTCATAATGGCCAGGATGTGCAGCTTGCAGCAGACCACCACAAATCTAGATACCCGCTCAGCTGAGTGCTGCAGGGCTCCTCCAGAGCGGTCCCGGCAGCAGAAGAAAGAATGAGGAGAGGCAATATAAACTAAATGGTACAATCCTAAAGGGAGTGCATGAACAGAGAGACCTGCGGGTATGTGTGCACAAATCGTTGAAGGTAGCAGGGCAGGTTGAGAAAGCGGTTAAAAAGGCTTATGGAATCCTGGGCTTCATAAATAGAGGTATAAGTACAAAAGTGTGGAGATTATGATGAACCTGTATAAAACACTGGTTCGGCCACAACTGGAGTACTGTGTCCAGTTCTGGGCACTACACTTTAGGAAGGATGTGAAGGCCTTAGAGAAGGTGCAGAAAAGATTTACAAGAATGATTCCAGGACTGAGGGACTTCAGTTACGTGGATCGACTGGAGAAGCTGGGGTTGTTCTCCTTTGAGCAGAGAAGATTGAGAGGAGATTTGATAGAGGTGTTCAAAATCATGAGGGGTCTAGACAGAGTAGATAGAGAGAAACTGTTCCCATTGGCAGAAGGGTCGAGAACCAGAGGACACAGATTTAAGGTGATTGGCAAAAGAACCAAAGGCGACGTAAGAAAAAACTTTTTTATGCAGTGAGTGGTTAACATCTGGAATACACTGCCTGAAAGGGTGGTGGAGGCAGACTCAATCATATCTTTCAAAAGGGAGTTGGATAAATACCTGAAGGAAAAAAATTGCAGGGCTACGGGGAAAGGGCGGGGGAGTGGGACTAGCTGAGAGTTGGCACGGGCTCGACAGGCCGAATGGCCTTCTTCCGTGCTGTAACCATTCTATGATTCTATGATTCTAAGCCTTTAAATGAACAAGAAAGTACTTCAGCACCAACCAGGCCACTCCCTGTAGACTATTCAAACTTTAACCAAGAATAGGAAAGCTCCAAAAGCACGTACAATTGCACCAAGCCAGAAGAAATAATCCAGCAACTTACCTGTAAGTCGTTCATGATCCCTTTAATTAGCACTGATGGGGCTTCCTTCATTCCATTTAACATCGTGTTCAGTTATGTGTGGTTAAGACAGGGCATTGGCTGGAGTGTGCAGTCCAAAAATGGCAGGGCTGGTGTCACATCAGCATTGCGCATTGATGTCATAATCTGCCTGCTCTGCATGCAGTCAGCAGTCGTTAGGTGTGCGCATGCAAACCCCTTTACCAAAATGGCGTCCTGCGCACTTCCCGCCAGAAGTGTGCGTGCGCATCTTGGACCCCATTTTTGAGCATTAGGGTTGCTGCATAGCGCCTAAATAATGGGCACTACAGAACCCAATTTAGCCCCCTGTAGATTCCAGTAGGAGGAAAAGCATGTATGTAGAGTATTTGTAGTTAGGAGGAACAAGGTACTAGTACACAGCACTTTCCTCCTACATATATATTTACAGAGTCCTTTTTCAGCTCTGTACCTCATCCCTAGTGGGGACCAGAGTGCCGGCTCTGAATACTGGGTTGACATCCAGCGGGAGTACTTGCGTCCTATAGGTGCAGGTGGCCCCTCCTCCACCTTAAGTGTTGGTGGGGTTCCCTAGACTTGGCTGAAGTCTACCTAAGAAATGGTACTTCAAAGAGAAAAACCATGAGGAAGGTAATGGGACACCACCTCAGCTACTTTTCCATACTGCTGTTAAGGATGGTATTGTATACTTGCATGTATATGAGAAAAAGGTTCAATAAACTTCTCAACAGAAAAAACAACATTTTACTGAAAAGGTATTCTGGACACCCATTGGCAAAATAAATATCCAAGTAAATTACAAAAATGAGATGAAACAATTATCTGTAATTGTAGTTAACAGCAAAGGTCTCTCATTGACAGACTGAGATTGGTTTCGTAGTCTGAAGTTAAACTGGGCCAACATTAAGAAGATTACCACTCAAAGATCCATGAATATACTCGTGGAAGAGTATAAATCCTTATTCAGTTCAAAACTTGGTACTGCAAAGGGTATGAAGATACACTTTAATGTGAAGGTTAGGACAAAGCCAAAAATATTGAATTCCAGAGCTCTAAAGGAAAGGATATCAGTGGAAATAGATCACACAGAGCATGAGGGCATAAATAAAAGGATGAGAGACCAGCACCAAAGAAAACCTTACTGACAGTCTGATGTGTGACTTCAAAGAAGAGCAGTGGAAATTGCTCAATCCAGAGGACAAGAAGCAATCTAATCGGCAATTTCTCCATTGCTATTATATTTCTCTACTTCATCTCGAATAACGTAAGATACCTGAACTTTCCTTCGCGCCGCGGTGTTCTGCCGATGATGAGCCGTCATTTTGCCGTTCATATCAGCCAGTTTCCATAAACCAAATCGTTTGCCAGCAATCAGCAGAGCGGTTCTTGACAAGATTAAATGGATCAAACTAATGACAAGATCGGTGGAACCCTCGCCAGTGCTACCCAGGGGCCCAGACTTCACGCCAACCTGTGCAGATTTTAGAAAGCAGACAGAAAATGAACGAGGAGTTCCTAAATTTCAACAAACACAGAAACTATTTAAAAGAGTGAGAAGCATCCTGAACAAGCGCACACCACAGATGTTTCAAAAGTTAATGATGCAGATTCAGGAGCTGATGATTGCTCCGAAGGAAGTTGTGACCCTGACAATTTTGAAACTGAACCTGAGAAGTTACCATCCACTGCTGCTGTTATTAGTCCCAACTCACCCATTGTCAATCCTACTCCAAGATATCCTCAAAGATCAAGAAAACCTCAAAATCATTTGGACATGTAGTTAAGAGTGCGCTGGTTATTTTTTTCATGTTATTGTAAGATGTACAGCAGTTGCTGAATTTCTTTACTTCATGTTTTTTAGCTGTTAACCAGGCTCATTCTTGGAAATGGTTATTTTCACCATGTAATTCTGATGGGGGAAAGTGATACGTCGGGTACTTGCATATTGTTAACTGAACACTAGATGGCCCCCTGATGGGAGTAAGCACATTGCAACAATTACACCATAAGGTCTTTCTTGTATTACTTTGTTATTCTTTGATGGAATATTCTTGAGGGGCTGGAAGTAAAAGCAGCTAGTTATTACCACAGTAATCTGAGTGTTTTTTTGGACCTAAAATTGCCCTAGAGTGGACTTCTCTGTCTTATGACTTTCTTCTTCTTTAGTCCTTGATATGTTACTCTTATCTTGCACTTTCTCTTGTGGTTCAATGCTTTTCCCCCAAGTGTTTCTATTGCTTAATATGTTTTTCTTTGGCTTGGTATAGTCTTCTTCCCCACCACTCGAGTGTCAGCTGTGGCTCAATTGGTAGGACTCTCTTCTCTGAGTCAGAAGGTTGTGGGTTCAAGTTCCACTGAGTACAAAATAATAGGCTGACAGTGCAGTACTGAGGGAGTGCAGCACTATCGGAGGTGCCGTCTTTCAGATGAGACATCTGCCCTCTCAGGTGGATGTAAAAGATCTTGTGGCACTATTCGAAGAAGAGCAGGGGAGTTTTCCCCAGTGTCTTGGCCAATATTTATCCCTCAACCAACATCACTTCAATAAAACAGGTTATCTGGTCATTCCCACATTACTATATGACCTTGCTATGTGCATAAATTGGCTGCCACGTTTCCTACATTACAACAGTGACTACACTTCAAAAAAGTTCTTCTGAGGATGTTGTGAATGGTGCTATATAAGTGCAAGTCTTTCTTACAACTATTATCTCAGATTTCTGATGTTGAGTTCAGTCTTACTTCTTGGTCATAGGAACATGGGAACAGGAGCAGTTCATTCAGCCCCTCGAGCCTGTTTGCCATTCAATGAGGTCGTGGCTGGTCTGTATCCTAACTCCATCCACCCGCCTTGGCTTCATATCCCTTAGTACCCTTGGCTAGTAAAAATCTATCGATCTCAGATTTAAAATGATTAATTAAGCTAGCATCTACTGCTTTTGTGGGAGAGATGCACTTTGCAAGGGACCTTTCATCTTAAATCTTTACTATTGAACTCCGGTTCAGCTTCATGTAAACTCTCCGTCCCGATGAACCTCTTAGGTTTCCTACTCAATATTTTGTAGATCCTTTGGAATGATTTGTTCTTCTAGCACCTCCAATACTGGCTACCTTCTACGGTACTTTCCCATGCAACTGCTGTAGTTGCATGGCGAAGTTCCTGCGAGGAGCAACCAGTATTGGAGGTGTCCATTTGTTTCTCGTCACACCATTGTCTGTGGCCTCAAGCACTTTGTTTCCCACATGAAGTAACAATTTACCTTAATTTCCTTCAGTTAAGTCTTTGTATTTGCCTCTCAAAGCGGGGTCTCCTTTATTTTTGGGGAGATCCAATGTGGATTAGATGACTGCCTTGCAGGGCAGTCTATCTGCAAGGATAATCCTGACCTCCCAGTGGCTTGCCACTTCATCCTCCCTTACCCCAAAGGTAAGGGTATCAAGGGATATGGATCAAAGGTGGGTAAATGGAGTTGAGGTACAGATCAGCCATGATTCAATTGAATGGCGGAACAGGCTCGAGGGGCTGAATGGCCTAGTCCTATTTCTACGTTCCTCCCCTCCCATTCCCAAACCTTGTTTCTGTCTTTGGGCTCCTACACTGCTCAGTTCATCATGGCCCAGATTTTATGCCATCGTAAGTGCCCCTCAAGTTTCGGGTTTCCACATGCGCGAAAACCCGGAACTTGCGACCTGTCAAGATTCGCCTTGACAGATCCACCGCATCCGCAAGAAATGAAGCACTGCTTTGTCAGTGTTCATGAAGGTAACCACAGCACTGAACTTCTTTGCATGCGGGTCATTTCAGTCGGGCACCGGTGACATTTCAAACATCATCCAGAACGCTGCGAGGTCCTGCATTCACCAGGTCACAGATGCCATATTCCGTAGGGCTTCAGAGTTCATAGACTTTGACTTGTCCACTCGGCAGCAGAAGGAGAGGGTCCTTGCATTTGACAGGATTGCTGGCTTCCCCAAAGTGATTGGGGCCGTCAATGGAACCCATGTTGCATTGAAGGCACTGATGTATGCACCTGTGACATACAGGAAGGGGTTTCATTCCTTAAATGTAATGACCGTCTGTGATGTTCAACTGGGGATCCTAAATGTGAATGCAGATCACCAGGGAAGTGCTCATGACTCCTTCGTCCTCCATCACTTGGACTTACATGGCGCCCTCAGCACGTTGCCTCCAGGATCCACATAGATATTGGGCGACAAGGGCTACCCGCTAAAACCATGGCTGATGACACCATACCGCAGAACAAATAACGAGGCACAGGAGAGCTATAACCGGGCACGCGTGTCCACAGACAAGTGGTGGAGAGGACAATTGGGGTTTTGAAATCACGCTTCTGGTGCCTGGACAGGTCAGGGGGGATCTTTGCAGTACTCGCCTCTGAAAGTGTCAAGGACTGTGGTGGCCTCTTGCGCTTTGCACAACTTTGCCCTGTGGGAAGGACTGACCCTTAACCCTGCAGACGAGATCCCTGTTGAAATGGAGGATGCCAACATTGATGTCTCTGTGACCAGCCCTGATGGGGAGGAGCCAAGTGCAGCCGAGAGCAGAGCTGCCAGAGAGTGGCTTGTAGCCAACGCGTTTACAAGGTGATGATGGTGTCACCTCCTACCTCCCCCTCCTCCAGCAAGGCACAGAAAAGAACACACGCGATTTAAAGTCAATCAGTGAACTTTTATTGTAGCAGCAAAGGCTTTTGATGTACTTTTTTGATGTTCTTAGTCTTTAAATACAAATTGTTAGCTAGCTATTTTCTATTTTGCAAACATTTGTAATGTTAAATTGGTTGATAAAAAAATGTAAACAGTTTAAAGTGACTTTTTGGGTTTCTTAGTGCAAGAAAGACTTTACATTCAAGATGTAAACTAGCTATTTTCTGCTTTTTAAAACAGTTGTAATGTTAAATTGGTGGTTGATAGAAACAGTTTAAAAACTTAAAAGTGACTACAGGCTATACATATGAAACAAAATGGGTAATTACACCATCAGTCACAAGTATAAATTTCAAGAAATAACACAGCAACATTTAAATAATAGCAAACATTAAAGAATTGACAGATATGCCCTCTCGCATCCGTGCCTGAGGGTCGAAGGAGGTGGATTGTGCAAAAGGTGGCACACCCTACTGTCTCCTGTGCCTTGCCTTCCTCTTGCTCCAATAACTCCCTCAGAGTGGCAACACCAGCGCCGGCCATGGCACGCTCTCTGGCGTTATGCGCCATTTTACTCTAAATTGAAAACAGAATTGAAAATGAAACTTCAGTTTTTGCTTCAAAGACCAGCTGCCTGCTTTGGAGACAGGCTATTGTTCACTAATTGAAATTTCACACCTCACATCCGTACAGATAAGGACCTAGAAATTCAGTTTGGGCCCGCCAGCTGGCTAGCGCCCAAAAGTTAGCGCTGGGCGCGGAGTCAGTTGCGACCGTCAGAAATTCAGTTTTAGCGCCCCAAGTCAGAACCGGGTGCTATTCCAGGGTGTGCCCGCCCCCGCTTGGGGCACTGAAACTGAATTTCAGCACTCTAGCTGCCGCTGCGCCACCCGATGCGGTGCGGCAGGCTGCGGTACTGCAGGCCTCCTCCTTCTCTTAAGGAGGAGGTGCCTGCAACGGCCGGAGCCCCGATCGCGAGTGCCGGCAAAAGAGCCCGGCACAACGGAGAAGTGCTGGGCTCCACGGAAACCAGCCGGCAATGCCGCGGGGTGGGGGGGGTGGAGGAGGCCGGGGAAGGAGGTGCGGGCAGGCGGCCGCCGAAAAAGCGGCCGGCCGCACCTCCACCTTAAAGCGCCCCGCTAAGGCTGCAGTAAGGACCCGGTCTCCCGATGTTGTTAGCGGCCGCCACGGAAGAGGCGGCCGCTACTGAAGATGGGGGTCGGGGCGGTAGCAGGGCGGAACCGGGGCACTGCGCACACCGATGACGTCATCGGTGCCGGCGCAGCGCTACCGGCTACCGCCGCCATTACCGTGGCCCTCAAAATCAGCGCTACCACCCCTACTGGCGCAGAAGCCCTCTTTGGGCTGTAACTGGGCGCAAAGCCCACCGAATTTCTAGGCCAAGATGTTTACAAGCACAATAGAGCCGAAATGTTGCCGGCGTTCCGCGGATAGGATGTGTGGTGAGTCAGCTGTGAAATTTAAAATGATTGCCAGGGCATCGGGAACCCACTGTCAAAACGCACACACCTGCATTTCCCAATGTCGGGTCTGCCAGCGCTGAGCAGACCCAACAGCCAGCAGCGGGGGAATCAATTCAAATCATTAGTGGCTTGTTTACAGCCACTTATCAATGGTTTTTTCCAAGCTTTTTAGATTTGACAGGTCGCCCACCAGTTTCCCACTGTGCCTTGAGCACGTCAGTGAAGCTGAGGCAAGAGGTCACTGACCATTGAATCAGTTGATGAGTTGACAGCTTCACATGTCAAGTCAAAGCTCCCAGCTGATTGAGAAATGTTCCCTTAGCCACTAGCTTCTCTAAACTGCATTTTCACTACAGATTCAGAATGCTGCAAGTCTTTATACAAGTCTCCATCCAGTCTGACCTCATTGCCTCTCCCACCATTGACAGATCGCTTCTGTCATCTCTACTTCACCTGCTATCTATTCCATCAGCATCAGTGCACTTTATACTCTCTCACCTTGGTCCTCAGAATCCGATGACGATCAGCCCCAACACCAGCATCACCAGGCACACCAGCAGCACCAACAACAACACCAACCTTCTCCGCAATCACCTGATGCTGCACAGGACAGAGGGCATCAGCACCCAGCCATATTGCCGCCCAGGACACCAGGGATGGCCTCACCATGGCCAGATTTACTTCACTTGGCACTGCACAACCTGGCTGCCACATGATGCACCAGGTTGGCACCACCCCACACCAACACCATAAATCATCCCTACAATGCCCAAGCAATTCCTTTCACACTCATCACCATTGTGAGGGATACCGTTATGTCTCGCCATTCACTGCAACTCACTAAGCCACTTCCAAAGGTGCACACAAATCTGTCCAAGAACACAAAGGGCTGGATTTTCATTGAGGAGGCGGGTAGGAGGCGGGACTACAACTTTCGGGGTTGTAGTCCCGCCTCCATCGAGTTGTAGCCAACCCACGCGATTTTGACTTGATTGACCTTGTTGATCCCGCCCAACAGGCTCAGCAGGCCAATTAAGGGCCACCCGGCAACAGGTGACATCACAGATTGATATTTCATCTGTCAAGACCATTTGACAGATGAAATATCAGCATTTGACAGCTGTTCGAAGCTGTCAAACACTGACAATCTGTACGCTAAGTTAATTCCTTCCTCTCAGGATGATTTAGAGATCTCCCTGGAACAGAAAGCTGAATGCTGCAATTTTTGACAGTTGCGGCCATTCTGCTTTCTGTGCCGGTGAGATGAGGGACTCCCGAGACCTGAAGGAAGGAAGGCTGTAAAGGTAAGTAAAGCTTCTTTAAACACTTTAAACACACTTACCTCTGCACTCATGCACCCATCACTCACCTGAACACCGGAAAGCTCGAACCCTCCAAGCCCTTCAGTCCGACGGCCTGCCTCGCTAACTGGCGTGGTTTGAAGCCGTCGGGAATCCCACACTTCAGTTAACAGGCAGTTAATTGGCACTAATCCCCTTCCCGCCTCGGGGAGGCGGGTCCCAGTGCGGGTCGGGTACCCGCCTCCTTTGAAACTGGCATGGAGGCGGGTTGGGGGTGGGATGGGTTCGTGCCCCCCGATTTTGGGATTTTAACCCCCCACACGCCTCCAATCCCACCTCCACGGCCCAATGAAAATCCTGCCCAAAGTGTTGAAAATAAAGATTTCAATGTTTGACGCCACATTAACAGAAACTTCACATGAACATTGGCTAAAACACTTAAGTGTCTACCCTTCTGTGTTGTTAGTTGGTATGATTGGACTAGGATGAGGGTAAGTGTGAGGGGTAGCTAGTGAGATGGGGAAGTGATAATGTAGATAGAGAGGGATGGGTGGAGGTGTAAGGTATGTTGGTGTGAGTAAGGATGTGCAGGAGTAGGGTAGGGAAGGCAGAGTAATGGGGATGTGATGAGTGGCACAGCAGGATGAGGTTGAGTGTGGTTTTGTAGTAACGTTTCGTGATCTACTGAGATCATTGAAAGGTTTGCGCCACTGCAGCCCGGTCCTCCTGATGACATCCCTGCTAGTGCCCTCCTGTGCAATGTGTAACTAGCCTGCATTGGTCTCCTGGGGAGATGTCTTCCGCCCATTGGAAGGGAAGAGAACCTCCCTGTGTGCTGTGATTCCCTCCATATTGGAGGAAGTCATGGGAGAGCCTGGGTGCAGCCGTGCACCTCTGTGCAGTGCTCGTCAGTGTTTGCAGCACCTCAATGCTGTAGAACACTGACAGCACAACTGTCAAAGTAAATTTGCGCATGGTCCCTTTAAGGAAACCGGCTGATGACGCGTCATCAAATGACGTCATCAGACCCGCTTCCTTCAATTGGCCGGGACACTTGCTGGCCGGGCTTAACAAGCCCAATCAGGGGAAAGTCGTGTCAGAGGCCGGGATAGAGCCAGCAGCGAGGCCGCGACCCACCACCGACGTCACCCGCCACGGATCCGTCGAGGTAGGGAAAATCGCAGCCGAGGTGTCTGTGACTGTCTCCAAAGCCATTGAATTTTATGACTAGCTCAGATGCCTGCATAATCAAGTCACTTCACAACAGCTATGCATATAAACTATCCAATTGTTCTGCTGTCCATGGGACGGTGGAGTTAGCGCTAACAGTCTGCGCAACTTCTGTCCAAGCTAACAATTATCCTTTGCGCGGCTCTCTGGACTTCGCGGTCCCAATGAGCCTCAGGCACTTCACCTCAACCTCATTGAGGAGTGTGTTCATGTCATCTTCATTAACGTTCTGAGCTCTCTTCATCATCACAACTATGTTTTCTGCCTCCATTTCACTTTGCTGTTTTGTTTAATTAAAATTATTCAAAATTATTTCAAGGTTTTTAAAGCTCTTGAAAATGCTTTAAATCTCTTTAGAAGTCTTTAAAATTTTAAAAGAAGTTTACAAAAGTTTTTTTTAAACTATAAAAAAGCACTCACCTTGAAGAAATACAGCTGATTACAATGCTGAAGGCTCTGCAGAGTTTGGGGGCATGGCCCATGCAAATGCCAGCTTTAACAGGTCTTGTGGGAGGGTCTTCCCTTCCGAATGAGGCCCTCCGCTGCGCGCACTCTGCGCTCCTGGGTGGCGTGATGTCACACGCTGTCCAGAACTCTGCTGACTGAAAGTGCAACTCTCCGACCGGGACCCGGCTGCAGGTAGGTGCAGATTTCATTTGGCGGTCGGAGGCGTTCGCCCGCGGCAAGCCTCCGAACGCAATTTCCAGGCCAATAACTACAAGACAACTGAAAAGCAGAGCCACGGGCCCACAAAGGTGAGAACTGTGGGCCGACGGTACGAGTGCACGCTCCAGGTGTGGCGTCTGTCCTGCTGGGACCTCGTATCTGGAAATCACGGGCATGTCATTTTTTGGCCCTGAATTTCATATCGATACGCGCTCCTCACAGGCTCCATGCTGGTTGCGTGCAATTGTAAAATCACCCTGTGATGAAATATTTCCATTCATCACTGCCTGTGACTGAGATCGGTTTCAGTGTCATTTCCCTTCCCCCAGACCTCATTGTATTGTGTACTGGAATGTGCTGTATTGTATACTGGAATGTGCTGGAATGTGCTGTGTGTAGGGCTCCGCCCATACCTGGTTCCGTTTGTAAGCTAGCTTCAGTCTAGCCCCAATCTCCAGAAGGACGACATCTCTCTCGCTTACGTGTTTCGTTCTAAGTTAATAAAAGCCTTGTTTTGTTCTGCTACCTTCGAGTCTCGGAATTATTGAGGCACATCAATTTTATTAACTTATTTTTTCAACACTATGGATCAACTCCTGAAACCCGAACGTTTGGATTTGGATCAACATGCTCCGGACGCATCAGCACGCTTCGGAAACTGGTTTGAGTGTATGGAATTCTTCCTGGACAATTCCACAGCCGTCAAAGACGCTACGGACGCTGCAAGGATGAGACTCGGAATTCTGCGGAATTGGGTAAGCCATCGGGTTTACCCCCTCATCCAAGACGCTGAGACGTACCTGGCCGCCTGCGACATCTTAAAGGCGCATTACCAGCAGCCTACGAATGAGGTGTATGCTAGGCACCTGCTCGCCACCCGCGCACAGCGACCTGGGGAATCGGTGGAGGAGTTCCTAAGCACCCTGAAAATGCTTGGCAAAGACTGCAAGTGCCGAGATGTAAAAGCCGCGGTGTACACTGACGAGCTTGTTCGCGATGCCTTCATCACAGGCCTCAGCTCCACTTACATCCGGCAAAGACTGCTGGAAAAAACGGGGTTGGACCTGAAACAGGCTGCGGACACCGCGCGATCCCTGGATGTGGCCCAGAGAAACTCGGACGCCTACTCTTCAGCCCGCGCCGTCCACGCCGCCACATGTGCACCGAGGGCGCCGCCATCTTGGAAGGCATCTTCCCCGCCCGACAGCCCGACACCGGCTGGGCCCCGCTCTCCCCCCAGAAGCCCTACGACAGCCGCGACGCGTCAGGGACCCAACTGCTACTTCTGCGGGCAGCCAAAGCACACCAGAAACCTGTGCCCGGCGAAAGGCACCACCTGCTTTAAGTGCGGTAAGAAGGGGCACTTCGGGAAGGTGTGCAGAGGGAACCCCGCCGGAAAACCCGCCACCGCCGCGTGTGCGCCGTGGGAGCGGCCATCTTGGACGCCATCTTGCCCGACCTCGTGGGGTCCGCCATCTTGTGAGCAGACAGCGTGGACGCCATCTTGTATCGATCAGGGCCCTACAGTGGCATCGGTCACAGTGGACCAGACCAGGCCGCACCCGCTATCCAGATCAATGGTGGACATCGAGGTAAACGGGTGCCGGGTTAAATGCTTAATTGACAGTGGAAGCACGGAGAGCTTTATCCACCCAGAACTGGCACAACAACTCTCCCTAAAGGTGGTCCCTACTCAGGGTACCATCTCTATGGCTGACAAAACCCAGACATCGACCATTCTGGGTTACTGCACGGTACAATTGTGCATTAACGGAACTGTATATGATAATTTTAAAGTATTAATCATGAAGAACCTATGTGCGAGCGTGATCTTGGGCCTGGATTTCCAGTGCAACCACCAAAGCATCACGCTCAAGTACGGTGGGTCCCAGCCGCCCCTCACAGTGTGCGGTCTGGCTACCCTGAAGGTAAAGCCGCCTTCGCTATTCGCGAACCTTACCCCTAACTGCCGGCCAATAGCGACCAAAAGCAGGAGGTACAGCTGGGAGGACAGGCGGTTTATCGCGACCGAGGTAGACAGGCTCCTGAAGGAGCGCATTATTGAACGCAGCAACAGCCCGTGGCACGCCCAAGTGGTAGTGGTAAGGGGTAGCGAGAAGAAACGGATGGTGATCGACTATAGTCAAACGATCAACAGGTACACCCTACTAGACGCCTACCCGCTACCCCGCATATCAGAAATGGTGAACCAAATCGCCCAATACCGGGTGTTCTCCACCATCGACCTCAAGTCAGCGTACCACCAGCTCCCTATCAGACCAGAGGACCGCCCGTACACCGCCTTCGAGGCGAACGGACGCCTCTACCAATTCCTCAGAGTCCCCTTTGGGGTGACGAATGGGGTCTCGGTCTTCCAGAGGGAGATGGACCGCATGGTCGATGACCACCACTTGCAGGCAACCTTCCCCTACCTCGACAACGTCACCATCTGCGGTCACAACCAGCAGGATCACGACTCGAACCTCGAGAGGTTCCTGAAAACCGCACAAAAACTCAACCTCACCTACAACGAGGACAAGTGCGTTTACAACACCACGCGCCTCTGCATACTAGGCAGCGTGGTGGAGAATGGGGAAATCGGACCAGACCCCGACCGATTGCGCCCCCTACGGGAGCTTCCCCTGCCCAACACTCCCAAAGCCCTGAAAAGATGCCTGGGGTTATTTTCTTATTATTCCCAATGGGTCCCCAACTACTCCGACAAAGCCCGCCCCCTCTTGAAAGCATCCTCTTTCCCGCTCTCTGCTGAGGCCCACGCCGCCTTCAAAAGCATTAAGCAGGATATTGAGCGGGCCACGCTACAGGCAGTGGACGAGAACACTCCATTTCAAGTGGAAAGTGATGCGTCTGACTTCGCCTTGGCGGCCACCCTCAACCAGGCGGGGCGGCCCGTAGCTTTCTTCTCGAGGACCCTCCAAGGGCCCGAGATCAGACACTCCTCCGTGGAAAAGGAGGCCCAAGCCATCGTGGAGGCAGTGCGCCCCTGGCGCCACTACCTAGCCGGCAAACGCTTCACCCTACTTACCGACCAGCGGTCGGTAGCGTTTATGTTCAATAATAAACAGAGGGGGAAGATTAAAAATGACAAGATTCTTAGGTGGCGGATCGAGCTCTCCACCTTCGAGTATGACATCATTTACCGGCCAGGGGCCCTTAACGAATCCCCTGACGCCCTCTCACGAGGGATGTGTGCCAGCGCCACCGGGGATCGGCTACAGACCCTCCACAACGACCTCTGCCACCCAGGGGTCACGCGGCTGTTCCACTTCATAAAGTCCCGTAACTTACCCTACTCGATTGAGGAAGTTCGGTCCCTGACCAGGAACTGCCGCACTTGCGCTGAGTGCAAGCCTCGGTTCTACCGCCCAGATAGAGCCCACTTAATCAAAGCTACACGGCCCTTTGAGCGGCTCAGCTTAGATTTCAAGGGCCCCCTCCCGTCCGTCGACTGCAATGTTTACTTCCTGAACATTGTGGACGAATACTCCCGGTTCCCATTCGCCTTCCCCTGCCCAGACATGACCAGCGCCACGGTCATTAAATGCCTCAACAGCCTGTTCTGCCTGTTCGGTATGCTGAGCTACATCCATACGGATAGGGGCGCGTCCTTTATGAGTGAAGAGCTACGCCAGTACATGCTGTCCAGGGGGATCGCCACGAGCCGTACCACCAGCTACAACCCCCGGGGTAACGGCCAAGTGGAGCGAGAGAACGGGACAGTATGGAAAGCAGTCACTCTAGCTCTAAGGACCAAGGGCCTCCCTATCTCCCGCTGGCAGGAAGTCCTCTCGGATGTGCTCCATTCGATACGGTCGCTATTGTGTACGGCCACTAATACCACGCCTCATGAACGAATGTTTGTCTTTCCCCGGAAATCCACCTCAGGCGTATCCATGCCGTCATGGCTCTCCACCCCAGGTCCGGTACTCGTGCGAAGGCATGTGAGGGGCCACAAGACGGACCCTCTCGTGGAGCCAGTACACCTACTCCACGCCAACCCCCAATACGCATGTGTCCGGCACGCCGACGGAAGGGAGGACACCGTGTCCATAAAAGACGTCGCCCCAGCCGGCATCGACAACAACCACGGCAATAGCGGCAACGACGATCACAGCAACTCTTACCCACCCACTACTCTTTCATCACCCCCGGAAGAACACCGACCAACGGCACCCCCACCAACTACCCCTTCAACAACCCTGGCGGCACCCCCGGCAGAGACCCAGGAGGCTACCGGGGACACCCAGCCGACACCCGCGGCACCGCAACAGCCACATCGGTCGCAGAGGACTATCAAACCCCCGAACAGACTAAATCTATAGAAGGGGTGAATGTGATGAAATATTTCCATTCATCACAGCCTGTGACTGAGATCGGTTTCAGTGTCATTTCCCTTCCCCCAGACCTCATTGTATTGTGTACTGGAATGTGCTGTATTGTATACTGGAATGTGCTGGAATGTGCTGTGTGTAGGGCTCTGCCCATACCTGGCCCCGTTTGTAAGCTAGCTTCAGTCTAGCCCCAATCTCCAGAAGGACGACATCTCTCTCGCTTACGTGTTTCGTTCTAAGTTAATAAAAGCCTTGTTTTGTTCTGCTACCTTCGAGTCTCGGAATTATTGAGGCACATCACACCCCTGAGGAGCCCACTCGTGTGAATGTGCCATTGGGAGGCAGGAAGACATTGCAGTCCATCACATGGCCAATTCTGATTGGTACCAATTAGTCTGGTTCCATTAAAAAAAAGTAATAACTCAGCCCATTCAAAATGGCTGCCAAACTGTGCAATCTAATATCACTCCTTGCTGAATGCCATCGAAGTGCTAGGAACAACCTAGCGACAAGCTGGCAGTAGGGATTTTCAGGATCTAATAAATCATCACGTTCTCAGTGGCTCCTCGAGCTGCAAGGCTCTTTATAATTTTAATATAAACATTAAAGGTTTTAATAGCAGTGGCTGGTGAGTTCAATTAACTGCTACATAATTGCTTCCTGCATAGGTTTTTTTTCCCCTGCAATGAACTACAAATTATTACGTGTTACAATAATGTTTGAATCATTAATCTTATCATAGGAACAAAATCACACATCGAGGAACACACATAAACTGTACTGCTGAAAATTGACATTAAATACATAGATATATAAAGAATACACAAATTGCTAGGATGGACTTCAAGCCGCCAATGCAATCTCAGGCCTAGGGCCTTGCACAATGCATTAGTCTCCGTCCCTCTGAGTAAAAAGGAATGTAAAATCTACTCTTAATTCAAAAATAAGAACAGAAAATGCTCATCCTTGTGTTGAAATCCTTCCATGGCCTCGTCCCCTCCCTATGTCTGTAAACTACTCCAGCTTAACAAGTCTCCCGAGAACTCTGAAGATGAACAGCTTTTGAGCAGGTACAGAGCCAGGTGGCGGGAGGAAAGGACAAAGTCGTTGATAGGGTGGATTGCAGGAGTGATTAAATGACAAAAGGGTGCAAGGCAAAAGGGGGTGATAATGGGACAAGTAAAGAAACAAAAGATGGGTGCAGAGTAGGTGTAAGTGGTTACAGCAGAATCTTCTTCTTAGGCAGTCCCTCGGAACCGAGGATGACTTGCTTCCACATTAAAAATGAGTTTGCAGGTGACTGATGAATCCAATGCGGGACCTACAGTCTCTGTCACAGGTGGGGCAGATGGTGGTTGAAGGGGCGGTTGGGTGGGGTGCTTGGGTTGACGTGCGCTCCTTGCGCTGCCTGCGCTTGGCTTCTGCTTGCTCCCGGCGAAGAGACTCGAGGTGTTCGGCGCCTTCCCGGATGCTTCTCCTCTACTTTGTGCGGTCTTGGGCCAGGGATTCTCAGATGTCGGTGGGGATGTTACACTTTTTCAAGGAGGCTTTGAGGGTGTCCTTGAAGCATTTCCTCTGCCCACCTGAGGCTTTCTTGCCGTGCCGGAGCTCCGAATAGAGCGCTTGTTTTGGGAGTCTCGTATCGGGCATGCGGACAATGTGACCCGTCCATCGGAGCTGATTGAGCGTGGTCAGAGCTTCGATGCTGGGGATGTTGGCCTGAGCAAGAACACTGACGTTGGTGCGCCTATCCTGCCAATGGATTTGCAGGATCTTGCGGAGGCAGCGTTGGTGGTACCTCTCCAGTGCTTTGAGGTGCCTGCTGTACATGGTCCATGTCTCTGAGGCATACAGCAGGGCAGGTATCACTGCTGCCCTGTAGACCATGAGCTTAGTGCCGGGTTTGAGGTCCTGGTCTTCAAACACTCTCTTCCTCAGGCGACTGAAGGCTGCACTGGCACACTGAAGGCGGTGTTGGACTTCGTCGTCGACGTCTGCCCTTGTTGACAGTAGGCTCCCGAGGTATGGAAAGTGGTCCACGTTGTCCAAGGCCTTGTCGTGGATTTTGATAATCGGGGGGCAGCACTGTGTGGCGGGGGCAGGTTGGTAGAGGGCCTTTGTCTTACGGATGTTTAGTGTAAGGCCCAAGCTCTCGTATACTTCGGTGAAGGTATTTACGATGGTTTGGAGTTCGACCTCCGAGTGAGCGCAGACGTAAGCATTCGTCAAGACGAATAGCAGGGGGAGGGAAGCATGATTCAAAATCAATTAATTCAAATGATTTGATAATTCGGGCGGGGTGTGAAACGGGCGGTCAATCCGATCTCGTCAGTTTCCTGCTGGGCAGGTTAGGTTGAAATCACCCCTGTGTTCTTCACAATTGTCATGCTTCATCTGCTAAATATCTATCTTTTAGCTTGTGGTTTAAGGGCATGGTGAGCATATATGTTCAGAAATGGCTCCCAAAGTGACCTGGTTCCCTAACAGGAACTGGCATGGATTTCCTGTAGTTATAACTTAATGTGCTGTTTCCCCATAATGCAGATCCCAGGCTCTCCACAAACAGGCACTCATCCGAGGCAAGGGAACTTTTGCTGGTAAACACCAGTGGGTGTCTCTGGTAAGTAACCAATGAGGTTTAGAGATTAAGCATGGTTGAATGAGATTTCTCAAGCAGTTGCCAAATTTATCTTTTTTTTCCTCTTCTAGGAAAACGGTTGCTAGGAGCTTTATTATTTATTGACATAAACAAAACGTAAGCGGTTAGTGCAGTACCAGTATTTAGCCAATAGGCCTCACTGGTGTGCTTGTTGGGAGTTGATTAAAGATCTCTATAGTTATAGTGAAAGTATCTGTTTCATGCTTATTGCTGTGATGGTTTGTGACTAGATTTGCGATTTTCCATCCTGTACCACACTTATCAACATTTTCAAGGATTTGTTTTATTGCAAACACTTTTTGCTGAGTGTTATTACAATAAGTCATCATCGAACAAAACATAATGAGCACCAAATTTACCACAATGGGGGTTAACTGCTAGATCTGGGCTATGCACGGTGGCATAGTGGTTAGCACTGTTGCCTCACAGCGCCAGGGACCCGGGTTCGAATCCGGCCTCGGGTGACTGTCTGTGTGGAGTTTGCACATTCTCCCCGTGTTTGCGTGGGTTTCCTCCGGGTGCTCCGGTTTCCTCCCACAGTCCAAAGATGTGCAGGTTAGGTTGATTGGCTATGATGAATTGACCCTTAGTGTTAGGGGGATTAAATACGTGGGGTTACAGGGATAGGGTGGGATATGTGTTGGTGTAGGGGTTACGGGGATCGGGTGGGATATGTGTCGGTGCAGGCTCGATGGGCCGAAATGGCCTCTATCTGCACTGTGGGGTTTCTGTGATTCTGTGAATCCGGCAGAGAATAAATACCCGGCTTTCAGTTTACAGGAAACTCAGTCTGCTTATGGAAACCATTCCAAACCATCGGCACAAGGAATGAGGTGTTGGAGAACTGTAACACATCCTATCAATATTAGCTTGGGGTTGCATTTGCTAACCATGTGTAGGATATATGTTTGTTTGCCTGGCTGTCTCGCTGGATGTGCAACCTGGAATCATTAATACCCCTGCTTCATTCAACTTTAACCCGTGGGTTCTTTGTACATTTTGCTTGGTGCGACAGTGCCCTCTGTTTTTATGGGGGAAAAATTCAGTTGTTTGCGCCTCCCATAAGCGCCTTAAGAGGGCACTAATGGGGCGCAAAGCAACTAGCGCCCGGGCGCGGCGATGTTTGCCCCGCTCGCAAAATTAACTCGACATTTTGCGGCGGCACTAAACACTGCCACCATGATCTCTTGCGCCGGCAGATCGTGACGTCAGTCGAGTGCGCAACGCCCCGGTAGCACCCCAGACTGGATACTGATTGGCGCCCCCCTGCCTTACCGCCTGCCGCTAGCAACGACAGGTTGAGGGGAGCGTTTTGCAGTCAGAAAGGGACTGGGGGAGCGCTATTTAAAAGCGACCGCTTCCTGCCTTTTTTTGTTGGTGACATTTGTATACCACGCATTCTGAGAGAGAGAGAGAGACTTCTGGAGAGATTCAACGCTGTGTGAAGGAGTTTTGAGTACTGAGCAGCACTTTGCAGGTTTATTTTGATATGCACTTCCTTGCTTCGCCAGCGCTCTGAGGTAGCACCTCACTCCTCGGACTTTGCGCCTTAAGACAGGTGTGAAGCACCTGATTTAGCGCTTCAATCACCTCCAGGGGCGATAAAAGCCAAGTTTGCCGTCGGAGGCGATAATTAGTGCCAGGCGCTAAACTTTGCGCACGGCCAATAATGGCGCCCCAAACAGGGCGATACTGAATTTTTCCCCCCTATATATCTAAATCCTGTCACATCTTTTCGACACCTTATGTGATCGATCCAGTCCCTATACAAAACACAAAAGGCAGTCACCTTTTAAATGTTCATGAAATACAATGCATTCTCAGAAATGCTTCGCGAACATGTTCTGTTGCAACTGAACATCTGTTACAGATTTTGACAGTGCATGGAGATCAAAGGTTAGAAATGTCAGCACCATCACAGCTCAACTCGTACGAAGATGGAAAACATTTGTGATTCATTGTTCTCCCCTGTCATGAGCAAACAAAACAGCATCTTCCATGTAGTCATCCAGGCAGTGAATGAAACTGTTTGAAGAAAGAAAAACTTGCATTTCTAAAACGCCTTTAACGACCTCAAGAAGTCCCAAAGTTCTAGTACCAACGATGTGCTTTTGAAGTGCAGTCACTGTTGTAATGTAGGAAACATGGCAGCCAATTCTGCACACAGCAAGATCCCACAGACAGCAATGAAATAAATGACCAACTCATCTGTTTTGGGAGTTGGTTGAGGGATAAATGTTGGCCAGGACACTGGGAACTCACCCGCTCTTCAAATAATGTTGTGGCATCTTTTATGCCCACCTGAGAGGGCAGGCGGGGCCTTGGTTTAACCTCTCATCCAAAAGACAGCACCTCTGACAGTGCTGCACTCCCTCAGTACTGCACTGGGGTGCCAGCCTAAATTATGTGCTGAAGTCTCAGGAGTGAGGCTTGAATCCACAATCTTCTGATTCAGAGTCAAGAGTGTTACCCACTGAGCCCTGGCCGACACCTCTTAATAGTGTTAAAGACCTGTTATAAGTTAATTGTGGCCTCCCCACAGCAGAATATCTGGCTGACACTTGCCATCCAGGCTCGCACATGAAGGATGACCGCTGGGGTGAAGTAGTGGTGGGCTGCAGGTGCCCCTGGAACTGACCCCAACCCGAGGCCCCGCCTTTCAAAGAGGGGCAGGGAAATTCTCCCTGGTGTCCTGGGCCAATATTTATCACTCAACCAACATCAGTAAAAACAGATTCTCTGGTCATTATCACTTTGCTGTTTGTGGGACTGTGCTGTGCGCAAAATTGCCTGCAGGAGAGATTGGGAAAATAAAACAAAAAGCTCTTTGCATTACTTTTGCCGATGGCTGTAATTGAAATGATCAAGATTCAAACCTATTCTGGATCTCATGACACCTTTTCAGCAAAGCAAGGGGCTAGATTTTCCTCTCTTTAATAAGTCTGGAGGAATGTTCATTGTTCATTGGAATTTTGAATTGCGAGACTGCAGAGTGTTGAAACATTTGATTCTTAAGAAAGCGACTTCATTAGCATTAATGTGAAAATGATCCACCTGCATTAATGATCCCTTAACATTTCTCAGGCAGTTAGAGGAACCTCACTGCTGGTGTGTTAGTGTCACCATCGAGTGACAATATTTGGGCAAAATGTTTAATGGAAATTGGCAGAAAGCTCAACTTGGTGTGCGACAAATACTGGTAACCTCTGTAGTGGATCGTTGTCATCAGCTTCTTGGTTGTTGAGGGCAGCCCCCAAGTACACCAAGGAGGCAACAAGTGAGGTATATTGTCCCTGAAAGAACTAACTCTCTGTCAGGTGTGTTGAGGACCTGGCAGAAGGTCTAGAAGTAGGTTTGTGCAACTTAAAGAAGAGAACAACAGTAAGGTAGAAGTGTAACTGTTAAGTATCAGCTCAGGACATAAATGGACAAGAGGGAAGTGGAAGGAGTTAAAGATAAATGCAAGAATCACTGGACTAACACAGAGGAATGTTAGCGAGGATGCAGTGATTAAGGCAGACAAAGTGCAAGCAGTAGGCTTATGTAAATTGCATTATAGATGCCATGATGGGCAAGAGAATGTGCTGCAGGAAGGAGTTCCATGGGCCAAGTCACCCTGTCCAAGTCCTCACTGCTCTTGTGTTTAAGTACAAAACAGGCACAAAACATGAGAGGACAGAATGGGACATGTTGTACACCACACGACCTGAAACAGCTTATTACATAGGAGAAAGTGATTTATTTGGGAAAGATAAACTGGAAGATATTGAGACTGCAGATGCTGGCAGGATGTCTGATGGGAAGCAAAGGTTATCATGTGTCAAATCAGGAATTTATTATAATGTAGACATTCTATAATGGGCACAACCAGAACAGGAACAGTGTGCAGCCAAAACATCTGCCTGTCGCACTGCAGTGGGCCACCTTAATTGCCTGCTCATATAGGTGGAAGTAGGTAGGACCAGGTTGCTCAGGCACAAGCAGTGGATATGCAGCCTACAGGAGGAGTCTAGTTCTGGGACTCAGCAGCCCTGAAACCGGGATCACAGCAGTCCCAAGAGGATCAGGTTTCTAGATTGCGGCCAAGCATCTCTAGCACCCTGGCCCTTGGGTAGAACCTAGACAGGGCAAGAGAATAGGCTTAACGACAGCATACAGGGGCATCGAGGGGAAGCATGGTGTTCAGAAGAAAGATGCTGCACATTAAAAATCTGTTTTTGATAAGTAGTCTTGCGGTTATAATGGGAATTGTCTGTACTTGGGGTAATAGATGAGGTGCCCTGGGATTCGTTCAGTGAGAGAGCTGTGATGGGGATCCTAAGTAGGATTGTATGGAATTGGTGGTTGTGGGAGAGGGCAAGGTGTTGGGTGTCTCTGAGGCCACAATATACGCCTTTCTCTTTATTTAGTGACTGTATCAGCTGTTGCTGAATCTGTCTTTCCCCATTCCCACCCTCTTGCTTCTGGCTTCTCTTCTGCTTCCTCCTCCAGCTGCTGCTGGTTTTCCAAATGGTGTGGTCCCACTCCGGCCTTGCCTTCCTTCCTCAGGGATATCCATTGGAAGATCTTTCTGCAGGGCACAAAAACACAGCAAGCAACTCCATTCTTAGGTTTATATTGCAAACCTCCTCCACAACAATTCAGACAACAACAACAACTTGCACTTACATAGCACCTTTTAAGTAGTGAAAACGCCCCGAGGCAGTTGTCAGGAGCGTAATAGACAAAATTTGGACACTGAGCCAAAGAAAGAGATATCAGGACAGGTGACCAAAAGCTTTGTCAAAGAGGTAGGTCTTAAGAAGCGACTTAGAGGAGAGAGAGGCGCCGAGGTTTAGGAAGGGAATTCCAGAGCTTAGGGCCTAGGCAGCAGAAGGCATGGCTGCCAATGGTGGAGCGATGAAAATTGGGTATGCGCAACAGGCTAGAATTGGAGAAATGCAGAGAGTTCTGAGGGATGTAGGGCTGGAGGAGGTTACAGAGATAGGGAGGGGTGAGGCCATGGAGGGATTTGAACACAAGAATGAGAATTTTAAAATCGAGGCTTTGCCAGACTGGGTACCAATGTAGGTCAGTGTGCACAGGGGTGATGGGTGATTGGGACTTGGTGTGAGTCAGGATACGGGCAGCGGAGTTTTAAAGAATCTCAAGTATACGTAGGGTGCAAAGTGACAGGCCAGGCAGGAGAGCATTGGATTAGTCGAGTCAGGTTGTAACAAAGGCATGGTTGAGGATTTCAGTAGCAGATGAGCTATGGAGGTAGAAGTAGGCAGTCTTGGTGATGGAGAGGATATGGAATCAGCTCAGACAGCAGAATCATTCTTGAGCCTGCCAGTAGTGTGCTCTAATGATATATGTGCTACGGTGACCATTTGTATAACTCTCCTCTGGCCATGCAGACAGGTGTTATTAGCCATGTGGCAACTGACAGCAAATTTTGCACTGACATGAATGATTCTGTGTTGCTAATCACAGACCACCTATATATTTAATGAATAAAACCCTTTCATATTGAGAAAGCGCAGGGTGTGAAGTGATGGAAGCCCAGGGCCGCCTATTGCCCCTTGCACCCTAGGGTAACCTGCACTGTTGTAGAAACTTAAAGCCCTCTCATTGTTTCAAAAGCAAAATACTGCTGAAAATCTGAAATGAAAAGAGAAAATGCTGGAAACACTCAGCTGGCCAGGCAGCATCTGTGGAGAGAGAAACAGAGTAAACGTTTCAGGCCGTTGATCTATCATTGGAGCTGGAAGATGCCAGACAATAACATTTTTTAAGGAAGTACAGAGCCAGGGAAAATTGGGGAGGGGGTGGGGGTGGGGGTGGATGTGGGGTGGAGGAACAAATGGGAAGGTCTGTGGTAGGGTGGAGGGCAGGAGTGATTGAATGAGAAAAGGGATGATGGTGCATATACGTGGTATAGTTGGGTAAAGCAACATTTACTGCCCTGCCTTTCGCTTCTGGGTCAGTGTTGCTTACTATGCAAAGAAAGTGAATGAATGCCTTCTTTCACCTCGGACAAAAGTGACTTGAGTTTTCATTGCCTCAGTCGAACTTGCAATGGCTATCAAACCATAAAAGATTTCACTGGCTGATCTTGCCAGACCTCACTTCAGTGGAGAACGCCAGCAGCTGCTTGTGAAAGAAGACCTTTGTGTTCCCTCCATGCAGGGTTTCAATCCAGAACTGCAAAGATGAAAGACAGAGGCCCATCAGCCCCATCCCCTCCAGTGATGTACATGTCCAAGAATGGCAGCGTAAGCCCTGATGTACAGCTGTATTCTTATCTAACAAGTGGAGGCAATTTTTATAGTGTTTAGACTAACATCTTGCATAATGAAGGGTGGTCAAAGAGACCAAAATAGGTCATCTGTTCTCACTCTTCTCAACTGCAATATTGTAAAATGATGCAGCTGTTTCTGAAAAAAAAAGGTCCAGTCAAGGGCAAAGCACTCAAATGCTATAGCGGGATTCTCCCAATGCCGTAGTGCGGTACTGATCACTAAACACCAGGGCCTAGAAATTCAGTTGGCGCCGCGCCAGGGCTTTAGCGCCGGAAAGTTAGCGCTGGCGCTAAGTCCCCCTGCGCGCGCCAAAAATTCAGTAGCGCCGCGCCCAAACGGCTGCCGGTGCTACTGAAGGGTGTTTGCGCCTGAAAACTGGCGCTACGCGCCGCATTGCGGCGCTAGTCCGGCGCTGCGGCGCCCGATGCGGTGCGGCAGGCTCGGGAAGTGCAGGCCTCCTCCTTCAGTTAAGGAGGAGCTGCCTGCACCCGCCCGCTGGCCGGTAAAATCGCCACAAAAATGAGCCCGGCACCTCGGGGAAGTGCCGGGCTCACAACCGAGAAGCATCTGTTCCGCGGGGGGGGGGTGGTGGGGGAGTCCGGGGAGGGAGGTGCGGGCAGGCGGCCGGCGGGAAAGCGGCCGGCCGCCGCTCCACCTTTATGCGCCGGCGCAAAGTCGTGTAAGACTTTGTTGCCAGAGTCTTAGTTGCGGCTGCCACGGGCGAGGCGGCCGCAACTGAATTTCGGCGCTGGGGCCCGTCGGCATGGCAACCGGGACGCTGCGCACACCGATGATGTCATCGGTGCCGGCGCAGCGCTACCGGTCTACCGCCGATTCCAGGGCCCCAGGGAATTTTTAAACTGGCCATAACTCCGGCGCTAGGCCCTCCAGCGCCCCAAATGGGGCGCTAGGCCTACTGAATTTCTAGGCCCAGAGGTTCCAGCTTTGGTTTTCAGTTCACACTGAGTTACCTGGCCTGAGAGGCCTTCAGACCAGATGCAGCAGTTTCAAAATGCCCTTCACTTCCTGATTCTGCCAGTTTAGCCGATTCAACCATTTGTCATGCAATTGACTGCCTTGCCAAAGCCAGCTTTTTAAATTTCAATTGCCGTCTCCCCTCCACCGCCCCCCCACCCCCTACCCACCCCGATCCCCTTAGTAACACTGGACCTCCCTTGCACCCAGTATTGGTCAGGGCACAAATGAGGTGGGTGCACCAAAAGATGTGCCTGACCATGGACAGTGCTATTATGCAGATGCTCCAAAATCAGCTCGGAATTTTGATGGGCAGGAAAGGGGCAGCATTACTAGGTTTCACCTGAAAATCGGCAACACTGGCCACCCAGAATATGGCATCGTTTGCTCCAAAAAAGAATGAGGAAATTCTGGGGAGAGCATTTCATCCTGATTAATAGGATTGGTTCGACCTAATTGAAGGGCTAGTACTAGCAGAGCTGTTGATGAGACAAATGGCCACCCTCTGTTGCTGTGACGTCTACGATTCTGCCTGACTCCAAAACAGTTTCATCAGATGGGGGCCCATTCACTAATTGATTCACAAGGACTCAGCCGACCCCTGCAAAAGGTTGTTTGCTCTTGATCTAGGCTCACACACCCAGAATGCCCCTGGCCTAGGTGTCAGCCTTGACTCAGTGGTAGCATAAGATCATAAGATCATAAGAAGTAGGAGCAGGAGTAGGCCATACGGCCCCTCGGGCCTGCTCCGCCATTCAATAGGATCATGGCTGATCCGAACCTAGACTCACGTCCACTTCCCTGCCCGCTCCCCGTAACCCCTAATTCCCTTATCAGCTAGGAAACTGTCTATCTCCGTTTTAAATTTATTTAGTGTCGCAGCTTCCACAGCTCTCTGAGGTAGCAAATTCCATAGATTCACTACCCTCTGAGCGAAGAAGTTTCTCCTCATCTCAGTTTTGAAAGGGCAGCCCCTTATTCTAAGATTATGCCCCCTAGTTCTAGTCTCACCCATCAGTGGAAACATCCTCACCGCATCCACCCGATCAATCCCCCTCACAATCTTATATGTTTCGATAAGATCGCCTCTCATTCTTCTGAATTCCAATGAGTAGAGGCCCAACCTACTCAACCTTTCCTCATAAGTCAACCCCCTCATCTCCGGAATCAACCGAGTGAACCTTCTCTGAACTGCCTCGAGAGCAAGTATATCTTTTCTTAAATATGGAAACCAAAACTGTACGTAGTATTCCAGGTGTGGCCTCACCAGTACCCTGTATAACTGAAGCAAGACTTCTCTGCTTTTATACTCCATCCCCCTTGCAATAAAAGCCAAGATTCCATTGGCCTTCCTGATCACCTGCTGTACCTGCATACTAACCTTCTGTGTTTCATGCACCAGAACCCCCAGATCCCTTTGTACTGTAGCAGTTTGCAGTTTCTCTCCATTTAGATAATAACTTGCTCTTTGATTTTTTCTGCCAAAGTGCATAACCTCACACTTTCCAATATTATATTCCATCTGCCAAATTTCTGCCCACTCACTTAGCCTGTCTATGTCCTTTTGCAGGTTTTTTATGTCCTCCTCACTCACTGCTTTCCCTCCCATCTTTGTATTATCGGCAAACTTGGATATGTTGCACTTGGTCGCCTCCTCCAAATCATTAATATAGATTGTAAAGAGTTGGGGTCCCAGCACTGACCCCTGCGGAACACCACTAGTTACTGATTGCCAACCCGAGAATGAACCATTTATTCCAACTCTCTGTTTTCTGTTAGATAGCCAATCTTCCACCCATGCCAGTATATTACCCCCAATCCCGTGACTTTTTATCTTGTGCAGTAATCTTTTGTGTGGCACCTTGTCAAATGCCTTTTGGAAGTCCAAATACACCACATCCACTGGTTCCCCTTTATCCACCCTGTTTGTTACATCCTCAAAGAATTCGAGCAAATTTGTCAAACATGACTTCCCCTTCATAAAACCATGCTGACTCTGTCCGATTAAATTATGCTTATCCAAATGTCCTGTTACTGCTTCCTTAATAATGGACTCCAACATTTTACCAACCACAGATGTTAGGCTAACTGGCCTATAGTTTCCAGCCTTTTGTCTACCTCCCTTTTTAAATAAGGGTGTTACATTAGCAGTTTTCCAATCTGCTGGGACCTTTCCTGAATCCAGGGAGTTTTGGAAAATTACCACCAATGCATCCGCAATCCCTACCGCTACTTCTCTCAAGACCCTAGGATGTAAGCCATCAGGTTCAGGGGATTTATCCGCCTTAAGTCCCATTATCTTACCGAGTACCATCTCCTTAGTGATTTTAATCGTGTTTAGCTCCTCCTCCCCTATAGCCCCCTGTTTGTCCAGTGTTGGGATATTTTTAGTGTCCTCTACTGTAAAGACTGATACAAAATATTTGTTCAGCGTTTTTGCCATGTCCATGTTCCCCACTACTAATTTCCTGGTCTCGTCCTCTAAGGGACCAACATTCACTTTAGCCACCCTTTTTCTTTTTATATAACTGTAGAAACTCTTGCTATCTGTTTTTATATTTTTTGCTAGTTTACTTTCATAATCTATCTTCCCTTTCTTAATTAATCTTTTAGTTATTCTTTGCTGGCTTTTAAATGCTTCCCAATCTTCTATCCTCCCACTAGATTTAGCTACTTTATATGCCCTTGTTTTCAGTCGGATACTATCCTTTATTACTTTACTTAGCCATGGATGGCTGTCTTTTCTTTTACGCCCCATTTTCCTCAGTGGAATATATTTTTCTTGAAAGTTGTGAAATATCTCCCTGAATGTACACCACTGCTCATGTACCATCTTACACCTTAATCTATTTTCCCAGTGCACTTTAGCCAACTCTGCTCTCATACCTTCATAGTCTCCTTTATTTAAGCTTAGTACGCTGGTTTGAGATCCAACTCTCTCACCCTCCAACTGAATTTGGAATTCAACCATGTTATGGTCACTCATTCCAAGGGGATCCTTTACTAGGACATTTTTTATTAATCCTGTCTCATTACACAGGACCAGATCTAAGATTGCCTGCCCCCTGGTTGGTTCAGTAACATACTGCTCAAGGAACCCGTCCCTAATGCACTCTATGAACTCTTCCTCAAGGCTGCCCTGCCCAATTTGATTTGTCCAGTCAATATGAAAGTTAAAATCTCCCATGATTATAGCTGTTCCCTTATTACAAGCACTCTTGTCCCTGAGTCAGAAAGTTGTCGGTTCAAGATTTACTCCAGGGACTTGAGCATATAATCCAGGCTGACACTCCAGTGCAGTACTGACGGAGTGCTGCACCGTCAGAGGTGCTGTCTTTCGGATGAGACTTTAAACCAAGGCCCGGACTGCCCTCTCAGATGGACATAAAAGATCCATGGCACATTTCAAAGAAGAGTAGGGAGTTCTCCCTGTTGTCCTAGCCAATATTTATCCCTCAACCAACACATAAAAAAAACAGATTCTTTGGTGTTTGTGGGATCTTGCTGTGTGCAAATTGGCTGCCGCGTCTCCTACATTACAATAGTGACTACACTTCATTGGCTGTAAAGCATTGTGGGGTGTCCTGCGGTCATGAAAGGTGCTATATAAATGCAAGTCTTTCTTTCTTCAGAATGGCTACCTAGGGCGAGATGCCAGAGAGCTGTCATCGCGAACACTAACCAGAGGCAAGCGGAGCTTTAAGAGAACAGGAAAGGGAATGGAGAGCAAGGAATCTAAAGTAAATCCAGATACGGTTTCTAGTCAGATTCACATACATTTTTAGCATTAGGCAGTTGAAATTATATAGCCTTAATTCTTATGCTTCTCTACATAACCAAATCCAAACAAAAACGCCTACCTAATCCAAGCATAGCGTTGAGTCAAGCATAGCTCTTCAATGTATAGTTCCATATACTTCAGTTATGGAGAAGTTCTGACGCAAGAATGAAATGCCTTGGTGACCAGTCATGTATTTAGCAGGACTCTGTTCCACTAGCATTATAATTACCACAGAAAGTACATTACTATTTCATTACTCTGCTTCACAGGCGTTTTCATATAATTCAACTGAGGCAGTAATAAAACTGTTGACATTTATATTGTAATCGTTGTTTTTGTTTTTCAAATGAGTCCTCTGTTATGTTATTTCTTTTTAATGGCAGATTCTGTTTTTAGATCAGTGGCAAAGCTTCCTCTGAATTTGACTGCTGCTTTCATTTATGCCTTACAGTCAGCCCAGTGTCCCTAACATTACTATTTCAGCTGTATGTCATTCCACCAGATCAATGTACATCAACTGTCCTCACCCTCTTCCTGCCTGGTTTACAACAATAACTTGCATTTATATAGCTCCTTTAATGTAGTAAAACATCCCAAATGCTTCGCAGGAGTGTTTAGACCTGAAAGGCTATTGGTGTGTTCTAGATGCAAATGGAAGTGTGCTGCTAGCACCCAGTTTTCCAAATGATTTAATTTGCATACAACTTGCATTTGTATAGCAACTTTTACATAGTAAAATGTCTCCTAGTTGCTTCACAGGAGTGTAATCAGACAGAATTTGACACCGAGCCACATAAGGAGGTATTAGGACCAAAAGCTTGGTCAAAGAGGTAGGTTTTAAGGAGCGTCTTAAGAGAGGAGAGAGAGGTAGCGAGGCGGAGACATTTAGAGAGAGAATTCCAGAGCTTAGGGTGTAGACAGCTGAAGGCACGGCCGCCAATGGTGGGGCAGAAGAAATCAGGGATGCACAAAAGTGCAGAATTGGAGGAAGGCAGAGTTTGCGGTAGTTCGTTTGTACAACTCCTTCATATCCAGATCAATGAGTGCCCTGTTCTGACGAAGGGTCATAGACCTGAAACATTAGCCTGCCCTTTTTTTTGCCCTTCTCCACAGATGCTGCCTGACTAGCATTTTGTTGTATTTTAACTCAGTGTAAATCCTCCCCAGCTGATCCTCCAAAAAAAATATTGCACACTTTAATTTTAATTGACCTTAAATTGCATGACTCCTACCCCGTGATGTGTGCCAAGATCTAAAAGTGGAGTAACGATAATGTTATGGGTGAGATTTTACAAGGCCCTGTGCTGCTGGCAGGGCCTCCCGTTCAACCAGTGCAGATCAGGAAATACTGCCCGCCCCACCACACTCCAATTTTTCAATTCACTCTGTGTGTGGAATACCGTTGACAGCAAAAGGCCCTGGAAAATTTATTCCAATACCTATACAGTGTACTTGACTGTTTAGAGACTCTCCCTTCTCGGGCTGGATTTTCCACCTTTGGTTGCACCATCCTATTGGTGTAAATCGGAGGCAAAGGGTGGAAAATGGGTGGGACTTCTTGTTCCACTGGAATTCGCCCATTTTGTGCCGTGGTGACCAAGTCCAAGAATAGCGGATTCAGCATGCCTCAGACAGGCGGGCGCTTCACTTATATATTAATTGCGGGTGAGGGGTGGGTGGGCAGAGACGTCTTGCATTTCCCAATGTTCTGACACTGGTGTAAATTATGCCAGTGTGTTAACGGTTGCTCGGCAGCAGTAAACCACGGCCATTCCTTCAGGGTTGCTGAACGGTGGCGGTAGTCAATTTGCGCACAGCAAGGTCCCTCAAACAGCAATGTGATAATGACTAGATAATCTGTGTTTTAGTGATGCCGGTTGGGGATTAAACATTGGCCAGGACATCGGGGTGAACTCCCCTGCTGCTCTTCAAAATAGTGCCATGGAATCTTTTACATCCACCTATGAGAGCAGGCAGGGCCTCAGTTTAACGTCTCATCCAAAACACAGCACCTCCAATAGTGCAGCACTCCCTCAGTACTGCACTGGAGTGTCGGCCTAGGTTTTGTGCTCAATTTTCTGGAATGGGACTGTGAACCCACAACCTTCTGGCTCAGAGGTGAGAGTGCTACCATTGAGCTACAGATGATATAGTAACTTTAGGGAGTACATTTCAGCCATTTCTTAACTATTATTATTCTTTTCTTATTTTGCTTTCTCTCCTACTAGCACTAGCTTTTCATAAACCTTTTTGTTAATTGTTGGAAATTATTTGATTTTTTTTCGCCCCCAGTATAACTACTGGTACTTATGGGAATCGACTATCCTGAGGGAGTTGGAAGAAGAGGGGGAACAACGAAAGTCATGCTTCGCAAGGGATGACCACTCGCCAGTGTCCGGATCTGCTGACCGCAATTAACATACCTCACTTTGACAGACGATTAATGTATGCAGAGGCTCCTCTTGAATGGGCCAATTGACCTGACAGCACCATTAGGATATGTGAATGCTTGACTGACTATATTTTTGGATGCTCGTTCAGAAGCTGCCCAATTTGTTTGTCATTCTTCAGGATGTGGGTGAAGGCTCCAGAATTGTACTAGGACTTGAACCTGCAAAGAAAGGGGAGTGAAGTGGTGACCTTTTTTTTATTATTCATTCTCGGGATAAGGGCATCTCTGGCAAGACCAGCATTTATTGCCATCCCTAATTGCCCTTGAGAAGGTGGTGATGGGCTTGAACTGCTTTAGTCCATGCGGTGAAGGTTAGGTAGGTAGTTCCAAGGTTTTGAACCAGCGACAATGAAGGAACGGCGATATATATCCAAGTCAGGCTGGTGTGTGAATTGGAGGGGAAGTTGGTGATGATTTTGTTCCCATGCACCTGCTGCCCATGTCCTTCTAGGTAGTGGAGGTCGCAGGGTTGGGAGGTGCTGCGAAAGAAGCCTAGAGGAGCTGCTGCAGTGCATCCAGTAGATAATACACATTGCTGCCACGATAGTAGATATTTAAGCTGATGCATGGGGTGCCGATCAAGCAGGCTGCTTTGTCCTGAATAACGTCAAGCTTCTTGAGTGTTATTGCAACTGCACCCATCCAGGCACGTGGAAAGTATTCCATCACAATCCTGACTTGTGCTTTGTTGGTGATGGAGGGGCTTTGGGGAGTCAGGAGGTGATATATTCATAGAATCATAGAATGGTTACAGCACAGAAGGAGGCCATTCGGCCCATCGATCCCGTGTCGGCTCTCTGCAAGAGCACTTCAACTAGTCCCAATCCCCCGCCCTTTCCCCGTAGCCCTGCAAATGTTTTTCCTTCAAGTACTTATCCAATTCCCTTTTGAAAGCCATGATTGAATCTGCCTCCACTACCCTCTCAGGCCGTGCATTCCAGATCATAACCACTCGCTGCATAAAAAAGCTTTTTCTCATGTCGCCTTTGGTTCTTCTGCCAATCACCTTAAATCTGTGTCCGCTGGTTCTCGACCCTTCCGCCAATGGGAACAGTTTCTCTCTATCTACTCTGTCTAAACCTCTCATGATTTTGAACACCTCTATCAAATCTCCTCTCAACCTTCTCTGCTCCAAGGAGAACAACCCTTGGAACCATTGTAAATTCACTGCAGAATAACCAGCCTTAGACCTGCTCCAGTAGCCATGGCATTTATATAGCTAGTCCAATTGAGTTTCTAGTCAATGCGACCTCCAGGATGTTGGTGTTGGGGGATTCATCAATGTTAACACCATTGAATCTCCAGGGGAGATGGTTAGGCTCTTTTTTGTTGGAGATGGTCATTACCTAGCAATTTTATGTTGCATATGTTACTTGCCACTTATCAGCCCAAGCCTGGATGTTGTCCAGGTGTTGCTGCAAGTGGGCATGGACTCCTTCATATCTGAGTAATTGCCAATGGAGCTGAACCCTGTGTAAACATCAGCAAACAGCCCCACTCCTGAACTTATGATGGAAGGAAGGTCATTGATGAAGCAGCTGAAGATAGTTAGGCCTAGGATGCTGATCTGAGGAACTCCTGCAGTGATATCCTAGGGCTGAGATGTTAGTCATCTTCCTTTATGCCAGATATGACTCCAGACACTGGAGAGTTTCCTCCCTGATCCCTAGTGACCTCAGTTTTCTCAGTTTTCCGAGGGCTCCTTGGTGCCACACTTAGTCGACTGCTACCTTGATGTCAAGGGCAGTCATTCCCACCTCATCTCACCTCAGTATGTCATGCAATCTGTGGCACTGCATGAAATAAGACAACCCATGGTGAGCAACAGCCACATCTGCCAAGGTGCCACCAACCAGACCTGCAGGCTCTTGCACATTTACCTGGCAATAACTATGGTGACCTGTCTTCAGTGTCTGGGTCATTTAAGAGCCAGATGCAGAGCTGTGCCATCTGCTTCAAGGACACCTGCAGCTACCATTCAGCATAGGATTAGCATATCCAGGGGCAATAATGGCCAACTGTGGCTTGAAGCTTGGCTCCAATTTCTTGTAGACTTTTTCCAATACTGGCCTATGGGAATAGTGCTGTGCAGTGACACAGAGGGCCAATCTCCTCGTGACCACCTCATGCAGACCACCTCCACTTCAATAGCCACCAAACAGGGGGTGGGTACTGGATTGCTCTGTCATTTGCCTGCAGAGTTGTCCCTTGGGTACCTCTTCCCTTTATTTTTGCCTGCAAGTCCCCTCCCACTTTAGCCTTGCTAAAAGCTGCTAATGGATTGAGATGCCTTTTGTGCCTTTCCAAAGGCTTGCAGAATTTTTGTCCCCCATTCAGACACTCCCTTTTAATTGACACTTTCCCTTCCTCTCAGAACCACGATAGGGTTCCCCTTGTCCTCACCTTACACCCCACCAACCTCCACATTCAACAAATCATCCTCTGCCATTTCCGCCACCTCCAACATGATCCCACCACCAAAAACATTTTCCCCTCCCCTCCCTTCTCCTTTCAGCATTCTGAAGGGACCGTTCCCTCTGTGACACCCTGGTCCACTCCTCAATCACCCCCAACAACCCCACCCCCATGGCACCTTCCCATGCAAGCACAGGAGATGCAGCACCTGCCCTTTTACCTCCTCCCTTCCCGCTGTCCAGGGCCCCAAACACTCCTTCCAGGTGAAACAGCGATTTACTTGTACTTCTTGCAATTTAGTATACTGTATTCGCTGCTCACGATGCGGTCTCCTCTACATTAGGGAGACAAAACGCAGATTGGGTGACCGCTTTACAGAACACCTCCGTTCAGTCTGTAAGGGTGACCCCGAGCTTCCGGTCGCCTGTCACTTTAATTCCCTGCTCCACTCCCACTCTGACCTCTCTGTCCTCGGCCTATTACACTGTTCCAATGAAGCTCAATGCAAGCTCGGGGAACAGCACCTCATCTTTCGCTTAGGCACTTTACAGTCTGCCGGACTCAATTTAGAGTTCAACAATTTCAGACTATAACCCCTGCCCCTATTTTTTCAGACGTCAGCTGTTGATGATTCTGCCATCCCCATTTGCAACATTTAACTACTCCTGCCTTCCACCCAACCACAGACCTTCCCTTTTGTTCTTTCCTCCCCTCCCCCCTTTCCCTGCCCCTGCGCCTGGTTAAAATCTGTTACATCTCAAACTTTTTCCAGTTCTGACGAAGGGTCATCGACCTGAAACGTTAACTCTGTTTCTCTCTCCACAGATGCTGCCTAGCCGGCTGAGTGCTTCCAGTATTTTGGAAATATATTGATTCTGGGAAACACACCCAAGTCACTTTAGAAGAAATGTGTCTGAAACATTTTGGAAGAAGAATGAATTACTGTACAAGTATGTGCATAGGCAGGAAATAGATAATACACTGCAGATTTCTGAAGCAGTCAACTGTCTCTGACCTAATAGGCCAAGTCCAGATGTATTACTTAAACTTTCGAGTGCAGTATTTTCGATGCATTTGAAAGCATACAGTCCAGCTTCACATACAATACAGGGTTTAAAGGGACAGAGCCACTATATGCTGGATATAATAGAATCTGTGGAAGACCGTTGATTGAGTCGACCACTCCCTATGCTGCTGGATGTTGAGTTAGGGTTGCCAACTGTAGTGTATGTACCTTTTGTAAAGTCTGTGGGTTGTACTGTTAATAACGACACAGACTTCAGGAGTAACAAACAAACAGGTCTTTACTATTCGAAGGTCAGGGCGAATCTGCCCCAGCAATCCTGCCACAACACTTATATACTGGTGTGGTCACTGTCGGTATTACAGTATACAGAAGCCAAACAAGTAGTGCCACACCTAAAGTAGTTCTCTTAAAGGTGAACGGTTACATACAATAGTTTCCTTAAAGGTAGACGGGTACATACACTACAATCCTCCCTTTTTAGCTTATTACTTAGAGTCCCATTAACATACATATCTTCAACTTCATATAAAACACTTTACAGATATAATCTCGGTGGGAAACAGTTCACAAAGTCAGTCTCTGCGGGAACAGTTCACAGATTCAGTCTCTGATCTTGACTTGGTCCGAACAACATCTCTTTGGTGTAGCCGGTTCACATGGATAGTGTGACTCCTCCATAGCCTTTTCCTTGATGTAACAGCTTGAACTTTCGTCCTGTTGAACCGGCAGTGCCGACTTTTATAACCAACTGGCTGTCTTGATAATTTCCCACTTTTCAACTAATTTAGCTCCTTTCGTAGGTCCCCTCCTGAGCTGGTAGAAGTGATAATATTTTAGATAGTTATTGTCTTCTGCCTCTTCTTTTTCTTTTCTGCCTTTTTGAGACTCTCGGGGCTCCTTTCTCGGCTGCCAGCTGTAGCGCCACCAACTCTCTATGTTCCTTAGACCTTAAGTGTTTCATCCTGATTTCAGCACTTTGGGAGTTTTCCTCACAAACTGGGCAGACCAGATCCTCGTAATATTCAGTGTCACTCAACAGGTCATGGTAATATTCGGGGTCGTCCTGAGTTAGGCCAGCGAGAGGGCCTTCTACTTCCTCCTTACCCATCTGGACGTTAGCCGACTGTGGTTCCTTCCCTAGACATCTTTCTTGAAAAGACTTCCTCATACATTCATATTCATCACGCTCTTCCTGGGTTGTCTGCCATTCCTTCACTACTGTCCTCATTTGTGAGTTCAATACCTTCCCTTCCATCGGGGATTGCGTTATCCGGCTATTTACTCCTTCTACTGGAGTAGCTGTTTCCCCATTCTTCTGTTCAATTTGACGTAATTCAGCGTCCTTTTGGCATCCTTGTAAAAGCTATGTTGCCACCTCAGCTATCTCCATCCCTTTTGGAAGCTCCTAATTCCTTCCCTTTGAAGCCTGAAGCTCGTGTTCCCCTTGTGGAGTCTTGTCACTCCGCCTGTGAAGGAGTTGGCTGGTCGTTAACTCTTCCCCGGGGACACTGGATCAGCTTCTTCTCTATTTCATCCACCTTTCCCTCTGGTGCTTGGGTTTTAAGCGCTCGAAGAAGTTGCGCCTTGATGCTCTCTAGCTCCAGTTCAGGGGCCATTCTTCCAGTCTCTGTTTCTCTTCCAGTTGCCTTTCCTTCCACTGCCCGGATTCCCAGTTGACTATGTTCTTCAAGTTGTTGAACCCTGGTCATTTCCGCCTCATATTTGTCTTGGGTTTCCTTCAGTACTTTTATGAGTTCTTGAACCTCTTGGATTCCATGTTCTGCCATGTCTTCCACCTCCAATTTTTCATCGATGGATGGAATCTCTACCGATGAGTCTGTCTTGGCCTGGAGCTCCTCAAACATTTCCTGCATCCTTTGGACTTCTTGCTCATGTTCAACCTTTAGTTGCTCATATGCTTTCACTAAAACTAGCTTTTCGGAGGTTGCCGAGTTAACCCCCTCCAGAATTGTAGCCTGGGCCTGTTCATACTGTTCTTTCAACTTCTTACACTCTGCTTGTAAGGAGTCGTAGAGAGGAACTGGGATAAAATCCTGGCTGCCTGAAGATTCCTCTTCATTTGTTTCGTTCTGCAAATATTCTAACTCTTGAACAGCATCAGGGAGATGTGATCGATACTTAGCCATGATGGCCCTATGGTCGCTCTCAGCTTGAGCTAGCTGCCTCTGTTGTCTTTCCAGGTTCTCCCATTCGGTGTCCCAGAATTGTTCCATTGTTTTCATCTCTTGTACGAGACGGTAACTCAACTGTTCTAATTGTTGTTGTATTTTGCGATACGTTTGAGTCTGGGCTCTGTGTTCTTCCGTCGTGGATAAGTCCTTAACTTGGACAGGCTCAGAATTCTCTGTCAACCTGGAGTTCTGCTCTGAAGCTTTATCCTTCTCGGTAGCATAAGCTGTCTTCGTTTTCTCCACCATAGTCGGCAAGTCCATTTCAGCCTTGTCTTCCATATTTGAGTTAGTCTTATCGTCATCCGTTCCAGAATCTGAGCTGATTGCTCGTACCGAGTCCTCACTCGTGATGGCTTTTAGACAGTGCCATTCCATGTCTATTTTCTTAATCCACTCCCGTCCTAGAAGTGGTGGTCCTCCCTCAGGTAATACGTACAAGTTCATTCTCGGGTGTTCTTTACCCCTCTCTCTCACCTTGACTCTTATCTTCCCCATGGGGTATATTTTATGCCCCGTGTATGTCTGTAATACGAACTTGGTATTCCTTAAGGGTATGTGAGAGAATAGCCGGTGGTAGTCCCTTCGATTGATGACTGATAGAGCTGATCCAGTGTCCAACTCCATTCTTACTTGGACTCCAGCTATTCTTAGCATGACCCAGATAGTTTGTAGATCAGCTTCCCTCCCCACATTGTGAATTCTCAGACTACCCAGCTCCTGGTTGTTTGGGTCTGAGTCTGAATTCTGTTCGTCTGAACTCTTCTCAGCCACCTTGTGTACCTTGCTGTACTTTTCTTGTGGTGGCTTCCTTTGGTTGTTGGTCTTCTTCCCTGACCGGCATACCTTTGCGATGTGACCCAGTTTGCCACATTTCCTACATTCTTGGTTCTTAAACCAGCATTGATTCTGGTCGTGCGTTGTCTTCCCACAACGATAGCATTTTGTTGTATTCGAGGTAATTTGGTCCACCCCGAGTGCCGCCGCCTTCAGCTGCATTTCTGCCGTTCCTTTCGCTGCGGCTTCGTGCGATGCAGCTATAAGAACAGCCCTGTCTAGTGTGAGGTCGTTCTCTTCCAGTAGTCGCTTTTGCGTCCCTTCTTTGGACAATCCACATACGAACTTGTCTCGCAGTGCCTCTGTCAGATTCCCTCCGAACTGGCAGTATTTCGCCAGCCTACGCAGTTCGACCAAGTATTCCGCATTACTTTCGTCTTTCCTCTGCGTTCTTGCATAGAATTTGAAACGTTCAGCCAGCATCAACGGTGTGGGGTTCAAGTGGTCCTTCAGCACAGCCACAATCTCTTCGAAAGTCTGATCCGCCGGTTTATCTGGTGCTATTAGATGCTTCAAGAGCCCGTATGTTTTTGCCCCCATCGAGTTTAGCAATGTTATCGCCTTGTCGCTTTCCTCTATTTTGTTGGCTTCACAATAAATCTCTATGCGTTCCACGTACGTGGCCCAGTCTTCTATTTCAGAATTAAAATCGTTAATATTCCCTCGCTTAGGCATCTTTCTTTCCTTGGAAGCAGCACAAGTATTTCTTTAAGTATTCTTATTTATTTGTTTATTTCTACGATGGCGGTTTTTCCCGCGAAAATGGCGGTTTCCCGCTCTTTCCTTCTCTCTCCGCCCACTTCAATGGCAGTTAAGATGGCGGTTTTCCCGCGAAAATGGCGGTTTCCCGCTCTTTCCTTATCTCCCCGCCCACTTCAATGGCGGTTTCCCGCTCTTTCCTTCTCTCTCCGCCCACTTCAATGGCAGTTAAGATGGCGGTTTTCCCGCGAAAATGGCGGTTTCCCGCTCTTTCCTTCTCTCCCCGCCCACTTCAATGGCGGTTTCCCGCTTCTGTCGTCTTCTCCGCCTAATGGCGGCTTCCCGCGTTTCTTCCCTGGTGGAAGGGGTACGCTTTCCCCACAGTGGACAGGTTCAGCCGCTGGCTGGCTTCCGCACAGCTCCCCTTACTCGGCTCTGTCTTTCTCTCCCGCTCGCACGGCTCTACCGGCGCTGGGTACACCCCGTTCACGGATAACAGTTCAGCCGCTGGACTGGCTCTCGCGCAGTCTCTCTCCCCTTGCTCGGCTCCGTCTCTCTCCCACACGTTCGGCTCTACCGGCGCTGGGTACCCCGTTGGTGGAGAACAGTTCAGCCGCTGGACTGGCTCTCGCGCAGCAGCCTCCTTTGGTCGGCTCTGCCTCTCCCACACGCTCGGCTCCCATTCGCCTCCCAGCCCTCACGCAGTCCGGTGCTTCCCTCCCCGGCTGCGGCTGAGTTTCTCTCTTCCCGCGCCTGCTCCCGGTCTCAGCGCTTCGTGGCTTCGGTCGCTGCCCGGCTTTTCCCGCCGGTCGCGGTCCGGCTATCTCATGACGCCGTTGGACCCGACTTCCTGACCAGCTCTGCTCCCCCTCGACCGTGGTCGAGTGCACAGCCCTTATCCTCCGGATTTCGTTACACTTTCCCCTACTCACAGTCTCCGCGGCCGCCTTGTTTCCTGCTGATCGGCTCACTCCGCACCGTGGTAGAAGGGTAGTCAGTGCCTGTTGCTGATGGAAGCTTTTGTTGCTAAGTCTTCTTCCTTTCTATTGCTGCAGCCTCGTGTTTTCTCCCAGCATAACGACGAGGGCGGTTGCCTCTCTTCGACGCTCTTTAGTTGCTTTGGTAGTCTTGCCGCAGGGTACGATCGGACTCGTCGCCACTGTAAAGTCTGTGGGTTGTACTGTTAATAACGACACAGACTTCAGGAGTAACAAACAAACAGGTCTTTACTATTCGAAGGTCAGGGCGAATCTGCCCCAGCAATCCTGCCACAACACTTATATACTGGTGTGGTCACTGTCGGTATTACAGTGTACAGAAGCCAAGCAAGTAGTGCCACACCTAAAGTAGTTCTCTTAAAGGTGAACGGTTACATACAATAGTTTCCTTAAAGGTAGACGGGTACATACACTACACCTTTAAGGAGAGAACTACTTTTTACAGCTCCTGTATACTGTAGTACCGGCAGTGACCACACCTGTATATAAACCCTGAGTAGGGATCTGTACATTAGTTTTTAGAGTAACCCTCATCCAGTAAATACCTGTTGATTGTTCCTGCAGTCTCGTGTCTAGTTATTGAAGGACACACTACATCAAAAATACACGGATCTAACAGTGGCGACGAGGCAGATTCGAACCTACCTGCAACTCTGCATTACCTCCCAGGGATTCGCTCCTGGAGAACAGTGGAAGAACGTTGAGGCCAGAAGCACGGGCGTCGACCACGAGCAACCGCCCAGTCATCCAGCAGAGATTGAGCATCGCAGGGGAGGCTGTTGAGAGCTGGGCTTGGTTCTCCAGTCACGGTGGTCCAGTGAAACGGGCTGGCAACAGGTACGGCGCAGACCCTTCCCGGACAGCGGCGGCTAGAGCCGACCGACGGCACAGAAAAGGCCGAGCAGCGTCGACGGGAGAAGAGAGAGGGTAGAGCGCACAGGGCGCAGCCGGTGTTCAGGACCGAGCGGCGTCGACGGGAGAAGAGAGAGGGTAGAGCGCACAGGGCACAGCCGGTGTTCAGGACCGAACGGCGTCGACGGGAGAAGAAGGGAGAGCGCGGGAAACGCCATTTTGAGCCACAGCGGAGAAGAAGGGAGAGCGCGGGAAAACGCCATTTTGAGCCGCAGCGGAGAAGAAGGGAGAGCGCGGGAAAATGCCATTTTGAGCCGCAGCGAAGAAGAAGGGAAGCGCGGGAAAACGCCATTTTGAGCCATTCTAACCACACCCAGGGATGCCGAAGAGTGGCAGTATCACAGCGTTCGACAATGAAGTCGAAGATTGGACGACATATGTCGAACGCATAGAAGTGTACTGCAAGGCGAATGAAGTGCCAGATGAGAGGAAAGCGCTGGTATTGTTGAATTCCATGGGTGCAAAAACGTATGGCTTACTGCGAAACCTAGTAACCCCAGAGAAGCCAGTGGACAAGGATTTTGGAAACATAGTGTCAACCCTACAGAACCACTTAAACCCCACACCGCTGCTGATAGCAGAAAGATTTAAGTTTCACAAAAGGAACCAGCATAAAGATGAAAGTAATGCTGAGTATTTAATGGAACTGTGTAAGCTATCGAAACACTGCCAGTTTGGAGCGGGACTGGCAGATACCTTAAGGGACAAGTTTGTGTGTGGGCTTCAAAGTGAAGGAACCCAGAAACGGCTTTTATCTGAAAAGGACCTTACGCTGGAAAAGGCTTTCAGCATGGCAGTATCACACGAAGCAGCCGCACGGGGCACTGCAGAGATACAACGGAGTCCGCAAGAATATGGCACAAATGAAATGACATACGGAACAGTGAAGTGTTATCGCTGCGGCAGAACAACACACGACCATAATGATTGCTGGTTTAAGGACAAAGTATGCAGACAGTGTGGAAAAGTAGGACACATAGCAAGAGTCTGCAGGTCGGGAAAGAAAACCAGCAGCAAGAAATCTCCACAGGAGAAGTACAAGAAGGTACATAAGGTGACGGAGAGTAGTTCAGACGAACAGAAAAGTGATACAGACTCCGGAAGCAAGGAGCTGGGTTGTCTGAAACTACATAAGGTGATCCAAACGGAGGATCATCAAACTATCTGGGTCACGCTCAAGATAGCTGGAGTTCAAGTGAAAATGGAATTGGACACAGGATCAGCCCTAACAATCATAAACCGAAGGGACTACAAGCGGCTATTCTCACATATACCCTTGAGAGATACAGAGATTGTCTTGAAGACGTACACGGGCAAAAAGTCTACCCCAAAGGAAAAATAAGGGTGAACATTGTATATAACGGTAAGGAAACACCAAAAATGGACCTATATGTATTGCCAGATGGAGGACCACCACTACTAGGACGTGAATGGATCCGGAAGATACAGCTAGTTTGGCATTCCATACAAGCACTGACTGTAGATGCCAAAAAGGATGACGACGCCACACCTGGACGACTGTCAAAAATGCTAACTGACGCACAAGAAGTGTTCCAGGAGAGACTTGGAACACTAAAAGGCATAACAGTGATGATCAAAATAGAGGAAAATGCAAGCCCAAAGTTTTTTAAGGTCAGACCGGTGCCTTAAGCGACCCGCCCAGCCGTCGAAGCAGAGCTGGAAGGTTTGGAATGTTCAGGAGTACTGTCCAAAGTGGACTGGAACGAGTGGGCCACACCCATCGTTCCTGTAATGAAGAGGTCGTTGATTAATACGCCTGGGGAACCAAAGAAAGTTCGCATCAGTGGGGACTTTAAGGTGACAGTGAACCCAGTCCTTCACACGGTACAATATCCGCTTCCGTGGATTGAAGATATTTTTGCCTCGCTATCTGGAGGGAAACGCTTCACTAAGATTGATCTGGCCCAGGCGTTCCTGCAAATGGAGGTGGAAGAAGCCTCGAAACAGTACCTCACGATCAACACTCATAAAGGTCTCTACCAATACAACCGGCTGGTGTTCGGGGTAGCATCAGCTCCGGCTATTTGGCAAAGGGCAATGGATCAAGTCCTGCAAGGGATTCCAGGGACCCAGTGTTATTTGGATGACATCCTGGTCACGGGCGAAAATGACAGTGCTCATCTTGCCAACCTGGAGCAGGTGCTCACTAGATTGAAGGAATATGGACTCTGAGCAAATCGCCACAAATGCGAGTTTTTCCAGAAGCAGATCTCGTATTGTGGCCACGTTATTGATGAAGAGGGGTTACCTAAGTCCCCTGAAAAGATTGAGGCAGTAGTCAAGGCTCCAGCACCGGAAAATGTGTCACAACTGAGGTCGTTCCTCGGGCTGGTGAACTACTACCATAAGTTCTTGCCGAATTTGCCTACAGTACTACACCCACTGAACACCCTACTGCAAACGGGGGTACCATGGAAGTGGAATGACGAATGTAAATGAGCTTTCCAGAAGTGCAAAGAATTGATCACATCAAAAGAGGTGTTGGCTCATTTCAACCCAGCACTACCAATTCGGTTGGCGTGTGATGCATCACCCTATGGCATTGGAGCGGTGATGTCGCACAAGTTCCCGGACGGCTCGGAGAGGCTGGTAGCCTTTGCGTCTCGGTCACTAACCTCAGCCGAGCGTAACTACGCCCAGATTGACAGGGAGGCCCTCAGCCTAGTGTGGGGAGTGAAAAAGTTCAACCACTATCTGCACGGCAGAAGTTCACCTTGCTGACGGACCACCAACCACTTGTCTCCATCTTTAATCCAAAGAAGGGCGTGCCGGTGATGACTGCGCAACGGCTACAAAGATGGTTGCTTTTTCTAGGGGCGAACCAATATGAAATCGAGTATAAGGGCACGAAACAGCATGGAAATGCTGATGGGCTATCACGCCTGCCACTGCCAACTGTGGAGGAAGCACCAACAGTGGACCCTGTCGAAATATTTTATTCGACTATAATTGAACGCTTGCCAGTAACTAACGCTGATATAGAGAAGGAGACCCGAAATGACCCAACACTGTCTCGGGTATATGACTTGACGGTGAAGGGATGGCCAACACACGGCGACTCACTGTTGCCAGCATTCTCATCCAGCAGAGAACAGCTGTCAGTATGCCAGGGGACCTTGATCTGTGGATCCCGAGTGGTAATTCCACCCAAGTTAAGGGAGAGAGTGCTCAATGAGCTTCACGAAGGCCATCTGGGAGGGGTAAAAATGAAAAGCCTTACTAGGGCTTATGTGTGGTGGCCGGGGATCGATCAGCAAATCGAGGACCTGACAAACAGCTGCTCAGGATGCCAGAAGGTCCAAAATGCACCACCACATGCCCCTCTACACCCATGGGAGTGGCCCTCATCTCCATGGCAACGGGTGCATATTGATTTTGCTGGTCCATTCATGGACTCAATGTTTCTAATAGCCATGGATGCGCACTCGAAATGGGCTGAGGTGATCAAAATGTCGTCCACCACCACGGAGAAAACTATTGCAGTCCTACGGACCATATTTGCCTGGAACGGCTTGCCAGAGCAGATTTGCTCTGATAATGGACCACAGTTTGTGTCCGAAGAGTTTCGAAGATTCATGAAAAGGAATGGGGTAAGGCATTACACATCCGCCCCGTATCATCCAGCCACCAATGGATTGGCTGAGAGGTTCGTACAAACCTTTAAGAAAGCAGTAAGGGCCATGTGCGATGACGACATTCCACTGCAGCATAAGGTGGACAATTTCCTGTTAGCCTACAGAAATGCGACACATGCAGTCACCAAACAGACCCCAGCCATGATGTTCTTTAACCGAAGGTTGAGATCTCGTCTGGATTTGTTCAGACCAAATGTACGAAGAGATGTTGAGAATAAGCAATTCCAGCACATCAATGAGAAGCCGACAAGGAGCTTCAATGTAGGGCAACCAGTCTTGGCCCACGACTACCGAACAGAGAAATGGCAACCAGGAACGATATGCACACGGCAGGGGCCACTAATGTACACAGTGGATGTTGGGGAGAACATTGTGAGACGCCATGTCGACCAGACCCTAGAGTCACAGGAACGAGTCAACCCCATGTCTCGTGCACCTGGTGATGAACCCGACATACAGGTAGCATCTACCCCAGAAACAGTAGCATCGGAAGCTGATGAACCAACTGACGACAGGGGGCCTCTGCACCAAGAACAAGACACTCAGGAAAGGCGCTATCCAGAAAGGATCAGGAAGCCGCCCCAAAGACTGAATTTATAAATGGACTATTTTCAGTTAATGTGCATGTAAAAAGTGTTAATTGTTAAATGAATGTTATGGTACTGTCAATCTAAAAGGGGAGGAATTGTAGTGTATGTACCTTTAAGGGGACAACTACTTTTTACAGCTCCTGTATACTGTAGTACCGGCAGTGACCACACCTGTATATAAACCCTGAGTAGGGATCTGTACGTTAGTTTTTAGAGTAACCCTCATCCAGTAAATACCTGTTGATTGTTCCTGCAGTCTCGTGTCTAGTTATTGAAGGACACACTACATCAAAAATACACGGATCTAACACCAACTGCCCAGGATTGTCCTGGAGTCTCCAGGAATTAAAGGTTAATCACCTGGACACAATTGTGACCAAACCGGGAGAAAAATCATAGGAACATTATTTTTTCATTTGCTTTGAACACTTTAGTTTATTAGTTACTAGCTGAAGTGCCCAGCGGTGCCGAGGCTTTTTTGAGGGCATGTTGTTGTTTGAAGAGAGAGCGAGAGCGACTGCGGGGAAGAGAGAGAGCGACTGGGGGGAAGAGAGAGAGCGATTGGGGGGAAGAGAGAGCGACTGGGGGGAAGAGAGAGAGCGACTGGGGGGAAGAGAGAGCGACTGGGGGGAAGAGAGAGAGCGACTGGGGGGAAGAGAGAGAGCGACTGGGGGAAGAGAGAGCGACGGGGGGAAGAGAGAGAGCGACTGGAGGGAAGAGAGAGAGCGACTGAGGGGAAGAGAGAGAGCGACGGGGGGAAGAGAGAGGGCGATTGGGGGGAAGAGAGAGCGACTGGGGGGAAGAGAGAGAGCGACGGGGGGAAGAGAGAGAGCGACTGGGGGGAAGAGAGAGAGCGACGGGGGGAAGAGAGAGAGCGATTGGGGGGAAGAGAGAGCGACTGGGGGGAAGAGAGAGAGCGACTGGGGGGAAGAGAGAGCGCGACGGGGGGAAGAGAGAGAGCGACTGGGGGGAAGAGAGAGAGCGACTGGGGGAAGAGAGAGCGACGGGGGAAGAGAGAGATCGACGGGGGGAAGAGAGAGAGCGACTGGGGGGAAGAGAGAGAGCGACTGAGGGGAAGAGAGAGCGACTGGGGGGAAGAGAGAGAGCGACTGGGGGGACGAGAGAGAGCGACTGGGGGGAAGAGAGAGAGCAACTGGGGGGAAGAGAGAGAGCGACTGGGGGGAAGAGAGAGCGACTGGGGGGAAGAGAGAGCGACTGGGGGGAAGAGAGAGCGACTGGGGGGAAGAGAGAGAGCGACTGGGGGGAAGAGAGAGAGCGACTGGGGGGAAGAGAGAGAGCGACTGGGGGGGAAGAGAGAGAGCGACTGGGGGGAAGAGAGAGAGCGACTGGGGGGAAGAGAGAGAGCGACTGGGGGGAAGAGAGAGCGCGACTGGGGGGAAGAGAGAGAGCGACTGGGGGGAAGAGAGAGAGCGACTGGGGGGAAGAGAGAGAGCGACTGGGGGGAAGAGAGAGAGCGACTGGGGGAAGAGAGAGCGCGACTGGGGGGAAGAGAGAGAGCGACTGGGGGAAGAGAGAGCGACTGGGGGGAAGAGAGAGAGCGACTGGGGGGAAGAGAGAGCGCGACGGGGGGAAGAGAGAGCGACTCGGGGGAAGAGAGCGAGCGACTGGGGGGAAGAGAGAGCGACGGGGAAGAGAGAGAGCGACGGGGGGAAGAGAGAGCGACGGGGGGAAGAGAGAGAGCGACTGGGGGGACGAGAGAGAGCGACTGGGGGGAAGAGAGAGAGCAACTGGGGGGAAGAGAGAGAGTGACTGGGGGGAAGAGAGAGCGACTGGGGGGAAGAGAGAGCGACTGGGGGGAAGAGAGAGCGACTGGGGGGAAGAGAGAGCGACTGGGGGGGAGAGAGAGCGCGACTGGGGGGAAGAGAGAGAGCGACTGGGGGGAAGAGAGAGAGCGACTGGGGGGATGAGAGAGAGCGACTGGGGGGAAGAGAGAGAGCAACAGGGGGGAAGAGAGAGAGCGACTGGGGGGAAGAGAGAGCGCGACTGGGGGGAAGAGAGAGAGCGACTGGGGGGAAGAGAGAGAGCGACTGGGGGGAAGAGAGAGAGCGACTGGGGGGAAGAGAGAGAGCGACTGGGGGGAAGAGAGAGAGCGATTGGGGGAAGAGAGAGCGCGACTGGGGGGAAGAGAGAGAGCGACTGGGGGGAAGAGAGAGAGCGACTGGGGGGAAGAGAGAGAGCGACGGGGGGGAAGAGAGAGCGTGACTGGGGGGAAGAGGGAGAGTGACTGGGGGGAACAGAGAGAGCGACTGGGGGGAAGAGAGAGAGCGACTGGGGGGAAGAGAGAGAGCGACTGGGGGGAAGAGAGAGAGCGACTGGGGGGAAGAGAGAGAGCGACTGGGGGGAAGAGAGAGAGCGACTGGGGGGAAGAGAGAGCGACTGGGGGGAAGAGAGAGAGCAACTGGGGGGAAGAGAGAGCGCGACGGGGGGAAGAGAGAGCGACTGGGGGGAAGAGAGCAAGCGACTGGGGGGAAGAGAGAGTGACGGGGGGAAGAGAGAGAGCGACGGGGGGAAGAGAGAGAGCGACGGGGGGAAGAGAGAGAGCGACGGGGGGAAGAGAGAGTGACGGGGGGAAGAGAGAGAGCGACTGGGGGGACGAGAGAGAGTGACTGGGGGGAAGAGAGAGAGCAACTGGGGGGAAGAGAGAGAGCGACTGGGGGGAAGAGAGAGCGACTGGGGGAAAGAGAGAGCGACTGGGGGGGAGAGAGAGAGCGACGGGGGGAAGAGAGAGAGCGACTGGGGGGAAGAGAGAGAGCGACTGGGGGGAAGAGAGAGAGCGACTGGGGGGAAGAGAGAGAGCGACTGGGGGGAAGAGAGAGAGCGACTGGGGGGAAGAGCGAGAGCGACTGGGGGAAGAGAGAGCGCGACTGGGGGGAAGAGAGAGAGCGACTGGGGGGAAGAGAGAGAGCCACTGGGGGGAAGAGAGAGAGCGACGGGGGGGAAGAGAGAGCGAGACTGGGGGGAAGAGAGAGAGTGACTGGGGGGAAGAGAGAGAGCGACTGGGGGGAAGAGAGAGAGCGACTGGGGGGAAGAGAGAGAGCGACTGGGGGGAAGAGAGAGAGCGACTGGGGGGAAGAGAGAGAGCGACTGGGGGAAGAGAGAGAGCGACTGGGGAAGAGAGAGCAACTGGGGGAAGAGAGAGAGCGACTGGGGGGAAGAGAGAGAGCGATTGGGGGAAGAGAGAGAGCGACTGGGGGGAAGAGAGAGCAACTGGTGGGAAGAGAGAGAGCGACTGGGGGGAAGAGAGAGAGCGACTGGGGTGAAGAGAGAAAGCGACTGGGGGGAAGAGAGAGAGCGACTGGGGAGAAGAGAGAGCGACTGGGGGGAAGAGAGAGAGCGACTGGGGGAAGAGAGAGAGCGACTGGGGGGAAGAGAGAGAGCGACTGGGGAGAAGAGAGAGAGCGACTGGGGGAAGAGAGAGAGCGACTGGGGGAAGAGAGAGAGCGACTGGGGGAAGAGAGAGAGCGACTGGGGGAAGAGAGAGAGCAACTGGGGGAAGAGAGAGAGCGACTGGGAGGAAGCGAGAGAGCGACGGGGAAGAGAGAGAGTGGCTGGGAGGAAGAGAGAGAGTGACTGGGGGGAAGAGAGAGAGCGACTGGGGGAAGGGGTAGGGGGAAGGGGGGGTGGGGTGGAAGGGGTGTATGGGGGAAGGGGGGTAGGAGAGGGAAGGGGGTGGGGGAAGGGAGTTGGGGGGATGGGGGTTAGGGGTGGAGGGGCAAGGGGGGTAGGGGGGAAGGGGGGGAAGGGGAAGGGTGGGTTCGGGGGGTAGGGGGAGGGGGGAGGGGGGGAGCGGGAGGGGAAGGGGGGGAGGGGAAGGGGTGAGGAGGAGGGGGAGGCAGAGGGGGGAGGGGGGAGGGCAAGAGGAGGAGGGGGTAGGGGGAGAGGGAGGGAGAGGGAGGGGGAGAGGGAGGAAGAGAGGGGGGAGGGAGGAGGGAGTGGGGGAGGGGAGAGAGACAGAGGGAAGGAGAGATAGAGGGTGAGTGGCCGCTCCCGCGCTCCCGAGCTCCCGAGCCCCGCACTCCAGCTCTCCCGAGCCCCGTCTCCCCGAGCCCCGCGCTTCCGCTCTCCCGAGACCCGCGCTCCTGAGCCCCGCGCTCCCGCTCTCCCGAGCCCCGCGCTCCCGCGCCCCGCCCCCCCGAGCCCGTCCCCCCGAGCCCTGCCTCCCCGAGCCCCGCGCTCCCGCTCACCCGACTCCCGCGCTCCTGAGCTCCGCCCTCCCGCGCCCCGCCCCCCGCCCGAGCCGGCTTCAAGACCAGAGAGAGAGACGCCGCCGCGCAACCTACTGCGTGAGGCCCGGCCGGACTCAAGTCGCGCTCCGGGCGGAAGTTGACGTGTGCGCTGACTCCCGCCCCACCCGCCTTTACTAAGATGGCGACGCTCGGCTCAGGCCCGCCCCCTCCAGCCTTCACAAAGATGGCGGCGATCGCGGGCCTTTTGTTGATCGCGACGGGAGTAGGTGCCTAGCTCGGGCGTGGCTGGGCAACAGAGGCCCAGGCTTTGAGGCCTGGAAAAACGGTGATAGGTAGGAAAATTATAGAGGTTAGAGAAGAGATTTACAAATTAATTAACTTTTTTTAAAAACAATTTTTGTTTTAAAAGCAACTTTTTTTTTGCTGGAAATGTAGATTCGAAAAGAAACACGCAGAAAGGGGGAAAAAGAAATGAAGAGTTTAGAATCAAGATGGCGGCCACACACCTCATTTCAGAACGATAAGGCCCGCCCACACACGCACCGATTGGTCAACCGTCAGGTCGCTGAACTGTAGGATTGGTCAAACATCACGTCACTCAACTGTAGGATGGCCCGCCCGCACACACAATGAACCCGCCCCCACTTGATGCAAATGAGAGGATAATGAGCGGAATTTTGAACATTTTTTGGATACCGTCGGCACAATTTTTGTCCGACCAAAAAGTAAATACGCCTACAAGAGTCCCCTAATGATGAGCTTTCTTCATTAACATATGTGTAGGTACGCTCTATAACTTTTGATTGTATAGCCGGACAGACAGACAGAGAGACAGACAGACAGACATAGGGCTACAAATTCAGTTGGACGCCGTTTGGGGCGCCAAGCTCGCCTGGGCGCCGGAATCACCGCTGCGAGCGGAGCCACTTGCGCCATCCCGATATTCAGTTTCTGCGCCCCAAACGAAAGCGGGCCGCTACTCGAGGCTCTCCACGCCCCGCTTGGGGCGCTCACCCTGAATATCGGCGCGCTAAGGGCCGCAGCGGCACACGCTGCGGCACGGCACGCTGCGGTACTGCAGGCCTTCTTCCCACTGTTAAGGGGGAGGTGCCTGCAACAGCGCGATCCCCGCTCGCGAGTCCCGGCAAATGAGCCCGGCACCAAGGAGAAGTGCCGGGCTCTCGGGAAACAGCTGGCAATGCCGCGGGGGGAGGGTTTAGGAGGCCGGGGACGGAGGTGCTGGCAGGCGGCCGCCGAAAAAGCGGCCGCCCCGCACCTCCACCTTAACTAGCGCCACTACCGCCACAGGTAGGCCCTGTGAACCGGTCGCGATTTGCGACCGGCGTTAAAGAGGCGGGCGCGACCAAATATGGTCATCGGGGCGGGAGCGGGGCGCTGCGCACACCGATGACATCATCGGTGGCGGCGCAGCGCTACAGGCTAACGCCGCCATTAGCGCCCCGCTAAATATCGCGGGAGGTGTGGCCAGTGGCACTAAAGCCACTGAGTGCCCTCTTTGGGCGCTAACTGGTGGCGCAGCCCACTGAATTTCTAGGCCATACTCTTATATATATATATAGATAGATATAAAAATATTGGAGATGGGGAAAAAGGGCTATTTGATTGGGCAGCATGGTCAGAGGTGGGAGGTCATGTGATGTAACCTCCAGGAATACGTCCAACCAGAATTGGAAATCCTATGCTAAGTGTGCATTCGCTCAAATTATTGCCAGTCTCCATGTGTGAATTCAATCCCTAGATCCTTCATTGGCTGTAAAGTTCTTGGGGACATTCTGAAGAGATTAAAGGTGCTATATAAATGCAAGTATGTTCTCTCTTTATGTTAGGGACTCTTTCTGTTCCAGTAAAATTGATAAAAAAAAGCTCTCCCCAGAGCTTTTGAGTTCTGTAAGTTATTTTGTCTTCCATCTTGTTGAACATCCAAAGGCTTTGGTTGCAAAGTATGGTTTGCTGATTTCTTGCTGGATAAAATGTTCAAGCTCTGAGGGATCCAATGGATTTCCGCACATCCTTGAAAGGGTCCTTTAATGCCCATGTAAGGTACAATAACTTATAGGGCAGCTTGAGTTGCTGGCTATGTTAGACTGATTTGAGAAATCCTCCTTCAAACATATCCCCAACACAGCTTAATCCCATTTCTACCCAGTGGTGGAACTTTATTGGTCTACCATCACTTATTAAAATAAGTGGGCTGCCATGGAATTAAACAAGTTTTTGAATGAAATACCCTTGAGGGGCACTCCAAGACCTGATGAATCTGGTCAATGCCAGCTTCACATTGACTGGATGGTTCTCAGGGAATGTTTGGTAATCGCACCCAAATCTTTTTCTTCCTCTGCTTTGTTTAGACACCCACAGTGTGCCTTCCTCCCTATTCCAACCAGCCTATCACTAATTACAGCCTTTTCATGTTTTTCAAGCTATAGTTTGCACCTAGTTGATCTTTAAGCATCAACTTGCTGGTTTGTTGGATGCCCTTCCTTCTGTGCCCAATGGAATCTTTGTTCTAACTTTCCTTGACCTAATGTTTCAAAATTATTTGGGGTGGGCCAGACCCTCCCTAAAAATATTAGGGGCATTGTCCCTTTAAGATGAGACTTTTGATTCTGACCTTAATTGGGCTTATCTAGACACAAAAGGCATCAAGGGGTATGGGGAGAGAGTGGGAATATAGTATTGAGATAAAGGATCAGCCATGATTATATTGAATGGTGGAGCAGGCTCGAAGGGCCGAATGGACTACTCCTGCTCCTATTTTTCTATGTTTCTATCTGTCCCCGCATTCCCAGTGACTTGTCTCAAAATGGAACTCTTAATGTGCCATTTGTTGCTTTCCAAGATTGGTGGGCTTTGATTTTGCTGGATGTTGCCATTTTAATTAAATTTAATCCTTGCTGGGGATGGCCATTCCTTCCTAAGCATTTTGTGGTGCTTCCTCCTTTAAGGGAAGACATCTGATGTATCCCAGTGGGGTTGGGCATGGTCCAATCGAACAATCCAATCAATTGGCTAAGTGACAGGAAACAAAGAGTAGTGGTGAACGGTTGTTTTTCGGACTGGTGGAAGGTATACAGTGGTGTTCCACAGGGGTCGGTACTAGGACCACTGCTTTTCTTGATATATATTAATGACTTAGACTTGGATGTACAGGGCACAATTTCAAAATTTGCAGATGACACAAATCTTAGAAGTATAGTGAACAGTGAGGAGGAGAGTGATAGGGGACATAGACAGGCTGGTGAAATGGGCGGAAACGTGGCAATTTGACGCAGAAAAGTGCGAAGTGATACATTTTGGTAGGAAGAACAAGGAGAGGCAATATAAACGAAAGGGTATAATTCTCAAAGGTGTGCATGAATAGAGAGACCTGAAGATATATGTGTACAAATCATTGAAGGTGGCAGGGCAGGTTGAGAAAACGGTTTAAAAAGCATACAGGATCCTGGGCTTCATAAATAGAGGCATAGGACAAGATTTTCATTGGGCCGTGGAGGCGGGATTGGAGGTGTGTGGGGGGTTAAAATCCCAAAATTGGGGGGCACAAGCCCATCCCGCCTCCAACCCGCCTCCATGCCAGTTTCAAAGGCGGCGGGTACCCGAGGCAGGAAGGGGATTAGTGCCAATTAAATGCCTGTTAACAGGTAGTTAACAGGCAGTTTTTAGCCAAATCCCTATTTTCATTCTTGAAGTGTGGGATTCCCAACAGCTCCAAACCACGCCAAGTTAGCGAGGCGGGCCGTCGGGCTGAAGGGCTTGGAGGGGTCAAGATGTCCAGGTGAGTGATGGGTGCATGAGTGCAGAGGTAAGTGTGTTTGGTGTGTTTAAAGTGTTTAAAGAAGTTTTACTTACCTTTACAGCCTTCCTTCCTTCAGGTCTCGGGAGTCCCTCATCTCACCGGCACAGAAAACAGAATGGCCGCGATCTGTCAAAAATTGTAGCATTCAGCTTTCTGTTCCGGGGAGATATCTAAATCATCCTGAGAGGAAGGAATTAACTTAGAGTACAGATTGTCAGTGTTTGACAGCTTCAAACAGCTGTCAAATGCTGATATTTCATCTGTCAAAAGGTCTTGACAGATGAAATATCAATCTGTTAAGTGACCTGTTGCCGGGTGGCCCTTAATTGGCCTGCTGAGCCCACTGGGCAGGCTCAACAAGGTCAATCAAGTCAAAATTGCGTGAGTTGGCTACAACTCGATGGAGGCGGGACTACAACCCCGAAAGTTGTAGTCCCACCTCCTACCTGCCTCCTCAATGAAAATCCAGCCCCTAGAGTACAAAAGCAAGGAAGTTATGATGAACCTTTATAAAACACTGGTTCGGCCTCGACTGGAGTATTGTGTCCAATTCTGGGCACCGCACTTTAGGAAGGATGTGAAGGCCTTAGAGAGGGTGCAGAAAAGATTTATGAGAATGGTTCCAGGGATAGACTGGAGAAGCTAGGGTTGTTCTCCTTAGAGCAGAGAAAGTTGAGAGGAGATTTGATAGAGGTGTTCAAAATCATGAGGGGTCTAGGCAGAGTAGATAGAGAGAAACTGTTCCCAATGGCGGAAGGGTCGAGAACCAGAGGACACAGATTTAAGGTGATTGGCAGAAGAACCAAAGGCGACATGAGGAAAACTTTTTTATGCAGCAAGTGGTTATGATCTGGAATTCACTGCCTGAAAGGGTGGTGGAGGCAGATTCAATTGTGGCTTTCAAAAGGGAATTGGATAAGCACCTGAAGGAAAAAAATTTGCAGGGCTACGGGGCAAGGGAGGGGGAGTGGGACTAGCTGAAGTGCTTTTGCAGAGAGCCGGCACGGGCTCGACGGGCTGAACGGCCTCCTTCTGTGCTGTAATCATTCTATGATTCTATGATTCTATGACCTATCTAAAAAGTACCCCTGCAAATTGCGCAAGTCCACAAGTCCATTGTTCGATCACTAGGCACGACTACCTATGTTTTGAACAATGGTTTGCTATAGTCAATGGTTCAAGGATGACCTATGAACACCAACATGTGTTGGTGCCGCATTGGATGCCTTTCTTGAACACCACATGGAATAGTTTGATTTTCCTTGATCATATTGTATTCATTTAATGTTGTTATTTTAGTTATTTTTATTTAAAAATCATTTTGGGTTCGATGACCCCTCTTTGAAATTCTAGAACTACCTCTGTGACAAATATGTACTGTTTGTCTGTGTTGAATTTTTTAACTTGTATTTTGTATGGCTAGAATAAGCATGTAAGGAGTCAAAACAGGTCACAAAGGAATAAGATCAGTCATGACAAGCTATTTTCTGCAAGATAGAGACAATTTATATGCAGGTCAGCATGTTAAAAGTGTCACTTCAGAAGCATTGTTCCTCAGAAGCACTTTATGATCCTTTACTGCTTAAGTTGTCATTCCATTCAACTTACTTAATTTGATACTTCAGTCCAAGAAAGTGAGATCTTCATGGTCTACTGGAAGTGGCAACGGTGTTTGGGTGGTCGCAAGCCAGCCTGTCACACATCATAGAGTTGGGCTCAGCCTGGGGTAATGGGTTTGATTGACAGCTGGGTTTGTATAACTGTGCACGAATTTGCAACTAAATTTGATTAGTCGTTTTAGCCCATCAAATGACTGGTGTGTGATTTTCCCAACCATCCAATGTCAGTGTGGAAGAATAGTACGAGGTGGATCTTAATCCAGCAACAGCACCACAATTGGGATAATTGGTAATCCCAAGATCCATGCAGTTTGCTTGGGCAGAGAGTAAAAGAAATGCAGATTACAGATGAGAAAATAGTGCAAAAGAAGTCTATCCTTTAAATTTGCACAGATACCTTTAAATGCTATCTCCTCCATGCTGGTGCGATAAACAACTTTGATATACATTGTGAAAAGAACCCTTCTCTATATTGCTGGTGAACATCATGACTAACAAGGTTGCAGACAGATCCCTGCAGAACTCTGCTCATAATAACCCTAATAGAGGCCTTTGGAATTGTGAAGGGGTTTGGGAGGGTAGATGTAAAGAGTGGTTAGAATGTGGATCTCGCTACCATTAGGAGTAGTTGAGGCGAATAGCATAGATGCTTTTAAGGGAAAGCTGAATAAACATATGAGGGAGAAATAACTAGCAGGATATGATGATAGGGTTAGATGAAGTAAGGTGTGAGGAGGCTCGTGTGGAGCATAACCATCAACCGCCCGCCCCCCCAAAGAACCAATTACATTCTAGGTAGGTTGAATGGCCTGTTTCTGTGCTGTACATTCTATGTAATATATAATTACTGTTCCCAAGACGGAACCTTTTCCATTTATTATCAACTTCTGCTTCCTACTCCCAAACCAATTTGAAATGCAGCTAGCAAATTTACAATTAACTCCATAAAACCTTAATCTTTCAATGCAGACCTCTATCAAATGCCTGCTGAAAGTCCAAGTAAATGATATCCCTCGCTCTCTCATTTAGTTTATCCCCTCAAAGAATTCCAGCCAATTTGTCAGACATGATGAATTGTTTCCAATCTATGCTAACTACTCTTTTTAGCCTCTACATTTTTAGATGAATAGTAATGGGATCCAATGAAATGCACACAAGCATTTTATCTACTACCACTCTTAGATTAACAGGTCTCTAATTTCCTGAAGCAAGTCTCACTCCTTTCTTGAATATAGGGATAGGTGGAAAATATTATACCATAGAGTTACAAGGTGGATTTTTCAACACTTCAAGAGTACCCCTGTTGCATCTTCATTATGCAATATTATTGACATATTCTCCCCAGATGTGAATCAAGTATTAAAATTCTCTTATAAATGTATGGTCAAAACTGGAACGCCAATGTGGTGGTTGAAGGTCAATCATCACAGCCCCAGGACATCGCTGCAGGAGTTCCTCAGGGCAGTGTCCTAGGCCCAACCATCTTCAGCTGCTTCATCAATGACCTTCCCTCCAACATAAGGTCAGAAATGGGGATGTTCGCTGATGACTGCACAGTGTTCAGCGCCATTCGCAATTCCACAGATAATGAAGCAGTCCATGCCCGCATGCAACAAGACCTGGACGACATTCAGGCTTGGGCTGATAAGTGGCAGGTAGCATTCACGCCACAGAAGTGCTAGGCAATGACTATCTCCAATAAGCGAGAGTCTAACCACCTCCCCTTGACATTAAATGGCATTACCATCGCTGAATCCCCCACTATCAACAACCTGGGGTCATCATTAACCAGAAACTTAACTGGACCAGCTACATAAATACTGTGACAACAAGAGCAGGTCAGAGGCTAGGTATTCTGCGGTGAGTGTCTCGCCTCCTGACTCCCCAAAGCCTTTCCACCATCTACAAGGCACAAGTAAGGAGTGTGATGGAATACTCTCAACTTGACTGGATGAGTGCAGCTCCAACAACACTCAAGAAGCTCGACACCATCCAGGACAAAGCAGCCCGCTTGATTGGCACCCCATCCACTACCTTAAACATTCACTCCCTCCACCACCGGCGTACCATGGCTGCAGTGTGTACCATCTACAGGATGCACTGCAGCAATTCGCCAAGGCTTCTTCGGCAGCACCTCCCAAACCCGCGACCTCTTCCACCTAGAAGGACAAGGGCAGCAGGCGCATAGGAACACCACGGCCTGCAAGTTCCCCTCCAAGTCACACACCATCCTGACTTAGAAGTATATCGCCGATCCTTCATCGTCGCTGGGTCAAAATCCTGGAACTACCTACCTAACAGCATTGTGGGAGTACCATCACCACATGGACTGCAGCGGTTCAAGAAGGCGGCTCACCACCGCCTTCTCAATGCAACTAGGGATGGGCAATAAATGCTGGCCTTGCCAGCGACGCCCTGATCCCATAAATGAATTTTTTTAAATTTTTTTAATACACTTCTAGCGTGTTGAAAAAAAGCGCTGATTAAGTTATAAGTCTGTATGATTGAAAGACAGGCAGGAACTATTGTATTGACATAGTCAACAGAGCCTGAATGCCAAAATGCATGGCATACCAGTTAAAGTTAGAATAAGCTTTATAAAAATATGTACAAATGTCATAATCCTTTCTCCTCAAACAGCAATTTCTCCTCTTCTGTTCCTCACCCCCCTCCCTCATATTAATCTCAGCTGAATAGATTTGTATGCATGGGACGACATGAGTTTTGAAAGGATCATACCACTATTCAAATTTGGAGGGAGATTCTGAATAAAAGTCCTAAATTTAATATATATTTATAATATATTTATTTAAGCAGAATATGTTTTTAGAACATGTCTATTTAATCAGTGCCTTTTAGTCACATTAAGTACTGTTGCAAATATATTGGGAGAAGAAAGAAAGATACAAATTAAATTTATCTTCTGTGTGATATATCTCTCATTTTTTGAAACTATAAAAACTCGAAGCATAAACGGGTATTTCAGATAGGAGCATTTGGTGTTCTGGCTGGCCTCAATGGCATTATCTGTGTGGCTGAATAGAGAAATCGTTTAAGCACATCCAAGTGATGTGTGTGTGCATCTGTGTGTGTGTGTGTGCGCATGCGTATGTCTCCAGTATCAGGCACAGTGCTGCCTCTGTAGTTATTCCCACTTATGTTATTAAACATGTTTAGTTTGTTTCCTGGAGTCCCACCTACGATTCTCTTTATGCACTTCTGGCTGGTGTCCATGAGCAATGCCCGAGTACCATATTTCAATTATAAGGTATAGTACAGGGGAATGCAAACAGAACTTATGCATATAATGCATCTATTAATACAGTATTGATCATGCCTGTTCTATCCGCCTACCCAAAGGCTTTTGACTGGTTCAATATAAGCTCATGTTTTCTCTTTCTGTTTGATTAAGTGTTGACCAATATTAGAAAAAAAAATGACCAATTACATTCCAAACCCCCCCCAAAAGCCAATTACACTCCACCAGAAATATCCTTTTCCAAGATAAAGCCATGATGACAATTGCTGACCCCTCTCATTGTACCTGTCAAAAAATAATATTTGTCATATAATAAACATAAATTCAACAATTCACAAAAATGCTATAAATTTACCAATCCCATATTCCAATTGTCCCACTAACTTTTCCATTCACTGCACCCCATCAACATCATCTACCTGGGTACATCTTCCTCTAGCAGCCCAAACAATCATACTACAAGTTCCACAAACTACTGCATGGCCTTGTCTCCAGCTCAGTAGATGCTCAAAAATGACATTAGCGCTGTGCAGCTGATGTAAAAGAACTAAACAAGGATAACAAAACATAGCTTTTAGCAAAACGTTTTCAAATTATGACAATCATTCAGACTTATTACACGGTTAAATGTGATCCTTTTTTTTGCCTTGATCTCCTGAAGGCAGTTGATTCTCAATGGGCAATCTTCATCTATCTTATTCAAGGGGTCTTTCTTCATTAGTGAGCCTTGACAGTGAGTGTCAGCAGGATATTCAATTGTGGGAGTTAGTTTCCTGCAAAATGTTTGGTATGCTTCAATTAAAAAAAATATATATAAAACAAAAAGCTAAGAAGGTCTGAGTGAGTTCAATAGAATGTTGTGCAGATAAGACACTTGCAAAACAATTTATCTTTGGCTCCATCTCTTTTAACTAAAAATCTTAAAACAACATCCACACAGAACAGCACAGTTGCTATAGTCGCCATGACGTTCTTCACTCCAGCTGCCAACAGTAGCTTTGCACGCAAAATTGAGAAAGATAATCCACAATTTTGTTTATGACTTAGATTTATTTGATCATCATTAGAAATCCTAGATGGCTGATGTGATAAAACCATTACAGTTGGATAGTTGGGTAAGGAATCGAAAGTTGATGACCCATAACTGGAAATTGGGCTGAAGTAGGTGAATTTAGCAACATAGGAATAGGAATAGGCCATTTAGCCCCTCGAGCATATTCTGCCATTCAATGAGATCATGGCTGATCTGTGACCTAACTACATATACCCGCCTTTGCTCCTTATCCCTTAGTAAATTTGGTTAACAAAATTCTGTGCTGTGTTCTTCAGCTCAGGAGGAAGCTTATAAAGTTGCCAGAAAAAGCGGTCAGCCTGAGGATTGGGATCTTTTTAGAAATCAACAAAGGGGGACCAAGAAATTGATAAAGAAAGGGAAAATGGAATATGAGCACAAACTAGCGAAAAATATAAAAACGGATTGTAAAAACTTCTATAGGTATGTGAAAATGAAAATACTGGCGAAGGTAAATGTAGGTCCTTTACAGTCAGAGACGGGAGAATTTATAATGGGGAATGAGGAAATGGCAGAGATATTAAATAAATACTTTGGGGGTGATTTTCATTCAGAAGTCGGGAAGGAGGCAGGACTACAACTTTCGGGGTTGTAGTCCCGCCTCCATCGAGATGTGGCCAATCCACGCGATTTTAACTTGATTGACATTGTTGAGCCCGCCCAGCGGGCTCAGCAGGCCAATTAAGGGCCACCCGGCAACAGGTGACGTCACAGACTGAAATTTCATCAAACACTGACAGTCTTACTTCTAACATGAGTCCTTCTCCACAGACTCAGTTAGAAATCTCTCCTGCACAGAAAGCTGCAGGCTGTCACTTTTGACAGATCGCAGCCATTCTGCTTTCTGTGCCGGTGAGATGAGGGACTCCCCGAACCTAAAGGAAGGAAGGCTGAAAAGGTAAGAAAATGTATGTAAAACTTATTTAATCACTTTAGACACACCAAACACACTTACCTTTGCACTCATGCACACATCACTCACCTGAACACCGACATCTTGACCCCTCCAAGCCCTTCAACCCGACGGCCCGACTCCTCCAACTTGGCGTGGTTTGGAGCCATCGGGATTTCCACAGTTCAAGCTTAAATATAGGGATTAGGCTAAAAACTGCCTGTTAACTACCTGTTAACAGGCAGTTAATTGGCACTAATCCCTTCCCGCCTCGGGTAGGCGGGTCCTAGTGCGGGGCGGGTACCCGCCTCCTTTGAAATTGGCATGGAGGCGGGTTGGGGGCGGGATGGGGTCGGGACCCCTGATTTCGGGAATTTAACCCCCCGCACGTCTCCGATCCTGACTCCACGGCTCAATGGAAATCGAGGCTTTGTTTCTGTCTTCACGGAGAAAGACACAAAAAACCTCCCAGAAATACGAGAAAACCAAGAAGAGTGTGGCGAGAATGAGGAACTTAAAGAAATTATTATTCGTAAAAAAAACAGTACTAGCAAAATTAATGGGACTAAAAGTCAATAAATCCCAAGGACCAGATGACCTATATCCTAGGGTTTTGAAAGAGGTGGCCATTGGGATAGTGGATGCATTGGTTGTCATCTTCCAAAATTCTATAGATTCTGGAACGGTTCCTGCAGATTGGAGTATACCAAATGTAACCCCGCTATTTAAGAAAGGAGGGAGAGAGAAAACAGGGAACTACAGACCTGTTAGCCTCACATCAGTCATTGGGAAAATGCTGGAATCTATTATAAAGGATGCAATACTGGGCACTTAGAAACTAATAGTAAGATTGGGCAGAGTCAACATGGATTTATAAAAGGGAAATCCTGTTTGACAAACCTATTGGAGTTCTTTGAGGATGTAACTTGTGGAGTAGACAAAGGGGAACCAGTAGATGTGGTGTATTTGGATTTTCAGAAGGCCTTAGATAAGGTCCCACACAAGAGGTTGATGAACAAAATTAGAGCACATGGAATTGGGGGTAATATACTAGCATGGATTGAGAATTGGTTAACAGACAGAAAACAAAGAGTAGGGATAAACGGATCTTTTTCAGGATGGCAGGCTGTGACTAGTGGGGTACCACAAGGATCGGTGTTTGGGCCCCAGTTATTCAAAATCTATATCAATGATTTGGATGAGGGGACTAAATGTAACATTTCCAAATTTGCTGATGACACAAAGCTAGGTGTCAGTTGCGAAGAGGATGTGAAGAGGCTTCAAGGGGATCTCGACAGGTTCAGTGAGTGGGCGAGAACATGGCAGATGGAATATAATGTGGATAAATATGAAGTTATCCACTTTGGTAGAAAAAACAGAAAGGCAGAGTATTTCCTAAATGGTGAAAGATTGGGGAATGCAGATGCTTAAAGGGACCATGGTGTCCTTGTACATGAGTCACTGAAAGTGAATGAGCAGGTGCAGCAAACCATTAGGAAGGCAAATGGTATGCTGGCCTTCATTACAAGAGGATTTGAGTACAGGAGTAAAGAAGTCTTACTCCAATTATATAGGGCCTTGGTGAGACCACACCTGGAATACTGTGTACAATTTTGGTCTCCTTACCTAAGGAAGGATATACTTGCCATAGAGGGAGTGCAACGAAGGTTCACGAGATTGATTCCTGGGATGGCGGGACTGTCATATGAGAAGAGATTGAATAAACTAGGCCTGTATTCTCTTGAATTCAGAAGAATGAGGAGGCTCGAGGGGCCGATTGGCCTACTCCTGCTCCTATTTCTTATGTTCTTATGTTCTTATTACAGGGCTTAATAGGGTGGATGCTGGGAGAATGTTTCCCTTGGCTGGGGAGTCTAGAACCAGAGGCCACAGCCTCAGGATAAAGGGTAGGCCATTCAGGACTGAGATGAGAAGAAATTTCTTCACACAGAGGGTGGTGTGGTGTATGTAACCTGTTCCACCTTAAGAGAACTACCTTAAGAGATGTACTACTTTCTCTTGGCTGCTGTATACTGTAATACCGGTGGTGACCACACCGGTATATAAACGTTGTGTAGTGATTTGCTGGGCAGTTCAGCCCTGACCTCCGAATAGTAAAGACCTGTTAAAGTTATTCTTGTTGTCTGTGTCCAGTGATTTATAATAAGCATAACTGGGACACACAGACTCAACAGTGGCGACGAGTCCGATCTTACCCTGCGGCAGTTTTACATCCAAGGCAGCTTCGTCCTCAGAACGGGCGTCGAGAAGAGGCATCCGCCCTCATCATCCTGCTGAGCACCACATCGCACGGGAGGCATCGAGAACCCGGGTTAAAAAGAAAAATTCTGACCACGAAGCCCTCCATCAGCGACAGGCAGTGATCGTCCCTTCTACCACGGTGGTGGGTAAGCCGATCAGCGACACGAGCAGAAAGTCGGCCGCGTTGGCTGTGGAGTAGGGGAGGGAAAACGGAGGAAAAAGGGCGGAGAACTCGACTGCGGCCGGTGAAAAGGGCCGGGCTGCAATCGGGGCCGAGAGGCGCAGCGACTGGGGCAGCGTTAAGGCCACGAGAACCGCGGAGAACTCAACCGCAGCCGGTGTAAAGGACCGGCCTGCAAGCGGGGCTGAGAGGCGCAACAGCAGGGGAAGCGTGAATGCCCACGGGAACCGCGGGGGAGCAAAAAAGCAGCGTCGGGGAATTGAGAACCGCTGGGGAGGCGAGAACGACAGCAGCACGGCAATCGCCATTGCAGCCAGCGGGGGAAGAAGGCAAACGCGGGAATCTGCCATTGTAGTCGGCGGGGGAAGAAGACGAGCGCGGGAAAAACCGCCAAGCACGGGAAGCCGCCATTTTAGTAGGCGGGGGAAGAAGACAAGCGCGGGAAGCCGCCATTTTGGGAAAAAGAAAATTTAAAGAAACTTGCAAGGATGCCTAAACATGGTAACATCAATGCTTTTGATAGCGATGTCGAAGATTGGGCCACGTATGTAGAACGCATGGAAGTTTATTGTAAAGCAAATGAGGTACCAGATGATAAGAAAGCACTAACCTTATTAAACTCAATGGATGCGAAGACGTACGGGCTATTGAAGCACCTTGTATCACCGGATAAACCGGCGGATCAGACTTTCGCGAATATTGTTACTGTCCTGAAAAATCATTTAAACCCCATGCCGCTGCTGATAGCGGAACGATTTAAATTTTACAGAAGAACGCAGCTGAAAGAAGAAAGCAACGCTGAATTCTTAATTGAACTGCGTAAGCTATCAAAGTACTGTCAGTTTGGAACAGGACTAGCAGATGCGCTGAGAGATAAATTTGTGTGTGGATTGTTAAAAGAAGGAACACAAAAGCGACTGCTTGAGGAGAATGATCTTACGCTTGATAAAGCTGTCACTATTGCAGCATCGCAAGAAGCCGCAGCGAAAGGCACTGCAGAAATGCAGCTAAGGTCAGCGGAACTCAGCACCAATCAAATGGCCTTGGGTGCAGTAAAGTGTTATCGTTGTGGAAAGACAACGCACGATCAGAACCAGTGCTGGTTCAAAAATCAGGAATGCAGAAAATGTGGCAGGCTTGGTCACATAGCTAAAGTATGCCGGTCAGGAAAGAAGACCAGCAACAAAAAGTCACCGCAGGAAAAGTGCAGAAAGGTACACAAGGTGACAGAGAACAGTTCGGATGAACAGAAGTCAGATTCAGACTCCAGCAGTAAGGAACTGGGTTGTCTAAGAGTACACAATGTGGGTAATGAAGCAGACCTCCAAACTATCTGGGTCACACTTCAGATAGCAGGAGTCCAAGTGAAGATGGAATTGGACACTGGATCGGCATTGACGGTCATGAATAAGCAAGATTACAAAAGGTTATTCCCACATATTCCCCTACGGGATACGGAGATTGTATTGAAAACATACACGGGGCAAAGAGTATACCCCATCGGAAAGATAAAGGTAAAGGTGGTCCACAAGGGCAAAGAAAGCCGAGGAATGGACTTATATGTGCTACCTGAGGGAGGTCCACCACTACTGGGACGGGAGTGGATCAGGAGAATAAATATGGACTGGCATTCCTTAAAAGCACTAATGGTAGATTCCGGTAAAAAAGATGTCAAACCTAAACGATTGTCCAGAATATTGGACGATGCTAAAGAGGTGTTCCAACAGGGACTGGGAACACTGAGAGGAATTACAGCAAACATCAAGGTTGAAGAACATGCAAACCTGAAATTTTTCAAAGCCAGACCGGTACCTTTTGCGATACGACCTGCTGTGGAAGCTGAGCTGGAAGGGCTAGAACGTTCAGGAGTACTGTCTAAGGTGGACTGGAGTGAGTGGGCCACGCCCATTGTTCCCGTCATGAAGCGTTCATCGAGCAACAAGCCGGGGGAACCGGGGAATGTTCGCATCTGTGGAGATTTCAAGATCACTGTTAATCCGGTGCTTCACACGGTGCAATATCCGCTTCCGCGGATTGAGGATATCTTCGCTTCGTTGTCTGGTGGGAAACACTTCACCAAGATAGACCTGGCGCAGGCGTACTTACAGATGGAAGTTGAGGAAGAGTCACGCCAGTATCTCACGATCAACACGCATAGAGGCTTGTATCGGTATAATAGACTGGTTTTTGGAGTGGCATCGGCTCCAGCAATTTGGCAGAGGGCCATGGAGCAGGAATTACAGGGAATTCCAGGCACACAATGTTACCTGGACGATATTCTGATTGCAGGAGATGATGATGAGGAACACCTTGCAAATTTGCAACTGGTGCTCACCAGATTGAAAGAATATGGACTTCGAGTTAATCGCCAGAAATGTGAGTTCTTTCAGAAGCGGATCTCGTACTGTGGTCATGTCATTGACCAGGAGGGGCTTCATAAGTCTCCTGACAAGATCGAAGCTGTTGTGAAGGCTCCCGCTCCGGATAATGTATCCCAGTTGAGGTCGTTCCTAGGGTTGATTAACTATTACCATAAGTTTCTGCCAAATTTATCCACGGTGCTGCACCCGCTGAACGCTCTTTTGCAGAAGGGAGTACCATGGAAGTGGAGCGAGGACTGTAAGAGGGCCTTTCGCAAAAGCAAGGCATTGATCACCTCAGAGGAAGTGTTGGCTCACTTCAACCCAACGCTGCCTATTCATTTGGCTTGTGATGCTTCTCCATATGGTATTGGGGCAGTACTCTCACACAAGTTGCCAAATGGCTTGGAGAGGCCAGTCGCATTCGCATCCAGATCATTGACCTCCGCTGAGCGCAACTATGCTCAGATAGATAGGGAGGCTCTCAGCCTTGTGTGGGGAGTAAAGAAGTTTAATCATTACCTGCAGGGCCAAAAGTTTACGCTACTGACAGACCACCAGCCGTTGGTATCCATTTTTAACCCTAAGAAGGGTGTTTCGGTGATGACAGCACAGAGGCTCCAGAGATGGTCCCTTTTCCTAGGGGCACATCAATATCAGATTGAATTCAAAGGTACAAAGCAGCATGGTAATGCTGATGGGCTGTCGCGCCTGCCACTACCTACAGCGGAGGAGGCATCGACGGTTGACCCTGTTGAGTTATTTCACTCGACCATCATCGAATGTTTACCAGTCACCAATGCAAGTATTGAAAGAGAAACCAGGAACGACCCGACACTGTTCCGGGTCTACGAATTGACAGTGAAGGGATGGCCAGCACATGGTGATTCACTGTTACCGGCATTCTCAGCAAGACGAGAACAGCTGTCCGTCTGTCAAGGAACATTGATGTATGGAACAAGGGTGATTATTCCTCCTAAGTTAAGAGAGAGAGTTCTAAAGGAACTGCATGAAGGTCATCTGGGGGGAGTCAAGATGAAAAGCCTTGCTAGGGCTTATGTGTGGTGGCCGGGTATCGACCAACAGATAGAGGATCTGACGAAAAGCTGCTCAGGGTGCCAAAAAGTTCAAAATGCACCTCCGATTGCACCGCTGCATCCATGGGAATGGCCTTCAACCCCATGGCAACGTGTACATATTGACTTTGCTGGTCCATTCATGGACTCCATGTTTTTAATTGCGGTGGACGCACATTCTAAATGGCCAGAAGTGATTAAGATGACTACCACTACCTCGGAAAAGACGATCGTGGTGCTAAGAACGATATTTGCAAGAAATGGATTGCCAGAACAAATATGTTCAGACAACGGACCGCAGTTCGTGTCAGAAGAATTCCAGGAATTCATGAAGAAGAATGGGGTGAAACATTATACCTCTGCCCCATATCATCCGGCTACAAACGGGTTGGCCGAGAGATTTGTACAAACGTTCAAAAAAGCAATAAAGGCCATGAGCGCAGATCAGATTCCACTACAACACAAGGTGGACAATTTCCTACTGGCATATCGAAACGCCACTCATGCAGTGACAAACCAAAGTCCTGCCATGATGTTCTATAACAGGAGGTTGCGGTCCAGGTTGGACTTGTTAAAACCAAATGTGCGGAGGGAAGTCGAAAACAAACAGTTCCAGCATATAAATAACAAGACCACTCGGAGTTTCGAAATAGGACAACCAGTGTTAGCCAGGGACTATAAAAATGAGAAATGGCAATCTGGAACAATTCGGGCCAGACAAGGACCCCTGATGTACACGGTAGATATTGGTGAAAATGTAATACGACGTCATGCTGACCAGCTGGTAGAATCGAGAACAAGGGTCGAACCCATGGTTACGGCAGAGACAACCGTGGAAGAAGTTAGTGAACCTGAAGCATCTACCTCAGAAGTGAATGTACCTGATGATGATGTCCAATCCATAAGAGATCAACTAGATGAGTCACCCCAGCAACGAGAATCAGAGACCCCTGAAAGGCGTTATCCAACTCGGATCAGGAGGCCTCCTCAGAGACTGAATCTTTGAACTGTTTTGCATGAAGTTGTATATATATATATATATATGTTATTATGTTATGTTAAATGGGGATATACACTGTTAAGCTAAAAAGGGAGGATTGTGGTGTATGTAACCTGTTCCACCTTAAGAGAACTACCTTAAGAGATGTACTACTTTCTCTTGGCTGCTGTATACTGTAATACCGGTGGTGACCACACTGGTATATAAACGTTGTGTAGTGATTTGCTGGGCAGTTCAGCCCTGACCTCCGAATAGTAAAGACCTGTTAAAGTTATTCTTGTTGTCTGTGTCCAGTGATTTATAATAAGCATAACTGGGACACACAGACTCAACAGGTGGTGAATCTTTGGAATTCTCTACCCCAGAGGGCTGTGGAGGCTCAATCATTGGATATATTCAAAACAGAAGTTGATAGATTTCTGACTAGTAAGGGCATCAAGGGATATGGCGATAGGGTTGGTGAATGAAATTGAGGCAGAAGATCAGCCATGATCTCATTGAATGGCGGAGCAGGCTCAAAGGGCCGACTGGCCTACTCCTGCTCCTATTTCTTATGTTCTTATGACTCAGACAACTGATCATGCAAAGAAAGAAAGAAAGAAAGAACTTGCATTTATGTAGCCGCTTTCACAACCTCAGGACATACCAAAGCACTTTACAGCCAATGAAGTATAGTCACTGTTGTAATATAGGAAAAGCAGCAGCCAATTTGCACACAGCAAGCTCCCACAAACAGCAATTAAATAAATGACCAGATCATCTGTTTTAGTGATATTAGTTAGGGGATAAATAATATTGGCCAGGACACCGGTGAGAACTTCCCTGCTCTTCTTCCAATAGTGCCATAGGATCTTTTACGCCCACCTGAGAGGGCAGATGGGGCCTCGGTCTAATGCCTCATCCGAAAACAGTCACCTCCGACAGTGCATCTCATAACATGATTGTTTGGATTTTCAGAAGGCATTCGATAAGGTGCCACACAAGAGGTTACTAAACAAAATTAGGGCTCATGAGATTGGGGGTAATATACTAGCATAGATTGAGGATTGGTTAATGGACAGAAAACAGAGAGTAGGAATAAATGGGCCATTTTCGGGTTGGCAGGCTGTAACTAGTGGGGTACCGCAAGGATCAGTGCTTGGACCTCAGCTATTCACAATCTACATCAATGATTTGGATGAGGGGACCAAATGTAATATATCCAAGTTTGCTGATGATACAAAGCTGGGTGGGAATCTAAGTTGTGAGGAGGATGCAAGGAGGCTTCAAGGAGATATAGACAGGCTAAGTGAGTGGGCAAGAACATGGAAAATGGAATATAATGTAGAGAAATGTGAAGTTATCCACTTTGGTAGGAAAAATAGAAAAGCAGAGTATTTTTTAAATGGTGAGAGATTGGGAAATGTTGGTGTTCAGAGGGACCTGGGTGTCCTTGTACACAAATCACTGAAAGTTAACATGCAGGAAAGCAAATGGTATGTTTGCCTTTATTACAGGAGGATTTGAGTATAAGAGTAAAGATGTCTTACTGCAATTATATAGGGCCCTGGTGAGACCACACCTGGAGTATTGTGTACAGTTTTGGTCTCCTTGCCTAAGGAAGGACATACTTGTCATAGAGGGAGTGCAACGAAGGTTCACCAGACTGGTTCCTGGGATGGGGGGATTGTCCTATGAGGAGAGATTGAGTAGACTAGGCCTATATTCTCTAGAGTTTAGAAGAATGAGAGGTGATCTCATTGAAACATACAACATTTTTACAGGGCTTGACAGGGTAAATGCAGGGAGGATGTTTTCCCTGGCTGAGGAGTCTAGAACCAGGGGTCACAGTCTCAGAATAAGGGGTCGGCAATTTAGGACTGAGATGAGGAGAAATTTCTTCACTCAGAGGGTGGTGTATCCTTGGAATTCGATGCTCAGTCGTTGAGTATATTCAAGACAGAGATCGATAGATTTTTGAATATTAAGGGAATCAAGGGATATGGGGATAGTGCAGGAAAGTGGAGATGAGGAAGAAGATCAGCCATGATTTTATTGAATGGTGGAGCAGGCTCGAAGGGCCAAATGGCCTACTCCTGCTCCTATTTCTTATGTTCTTATGTAATAGTTTTATTACAAACAGACTGGCAATCGTCAGGTTCTGTAATGTGCGTAGGTAGTTTATTTAAGAAGATTATAGGTCCAGGACTTCTACAACATGATTATATCAGCATTTCTTAGATGTGTAGTTTATTGATGTTAAGATTGGTTGCAGAAGCAAGAGAGAGCTTTGATGTAACCATCAGAGCCCCCATTGAAGCTACTTGTTTAGAAAAGAACAAAAAGCTGATTTAATCCAGCATGGACTTCAATACTGGAGCTGAAGACAACTTATGTTATATCTTGAAGTGAATCTGGGGAACGAGAATGAAAAAGAAGGACACCATCGTGCCTGTGCCAGCTCTTTGGTAGAGCTATCCAATTAATCCCACTCCCCTGCTCTTTCCTCATAGCCCTGCAATTTTCTCCCCGTCAAGCATTTATCCAATTCCCTTTTAAATGTTATTATTGAATCTCCTTCCACCACCCCTTCAGTGCATTTCAGATCATAACAACGCGCTGTGTAAAAGAAATTCTTATCTCACCTCTGGCTCTTTTGCCAAATACACCACTGTAGCAATAATAGATTAAACCAGGGAACTGCCAAACTGATCACACTGTGGGGGTGGTGGTGAAGTTGATATTTGCCAGTACCACAATACAAGCTCGTAGCGAATCGGCAGGCCCTATTACACTACACCCCATTTTCTTTTCCATTGTGGAATTTGCCCATGGTGTAAACGGGTGACTGATTTGCTATGAGGCCAATTCATGCTACAGGCGAAGACCAATTTCACCCCGCCATGTTTGGTGTTGATGAACTTTAATATCTCAAATAAAAGGAATAAAAAAAGAAAGAACTTGCATTTATATAGCGCCTTTCACGACCTTGGGACATCCCAAAGCACTTTACAGCCAATGAAGTACTTTTGCAGTGTAGCCACTGTTGTAATATAGGAAACCCGGCAGGTGCACAGCAAAGTCCCACAAACAGCAATGTGATAATGACCAGATAATCTATTTTAGTGATGTTGGTTGTTCTGGGTTTAGTTTGAAGATCACCCTCCACTGTCAGAACTTCAGAAAACTATGAAACTAGATACAGAGGGCTGGATTTTACCAGCCCTGAGGAGGTGGGTCTGGAGACAGGACTGCTGGGAAAATCAAAAGGAATGAGAGCGGGTCCCGAACCCGCTCCCAACCCGCCTCCAACCAATCTTCCCGGGAGTCGGGTCCCCGATTTGCACAGGGTCCCAACTCCTAGAGGTGGAAAGAGGATTACAGCCACTTAACTGCCTGTTCGCAGGTAGTTAACAGGCAATTAAGAGGCTTTTTCTCATTTTGACACTTCTGCTGCGGGCTTCCCAACGTCGAGAAACCCCGTCAGGGTAAGTGAGGCGTGATTTGGGTCTGTTGTAATGTTTGTGTATAGATGACAGCTGCAGAAATGGTGTGAAGGATGCAATGGGACACTGGTGAATATTGGAGGTAAGGAAATGTTGGGAAAGTCATTTTTAATGTGTTTAGGTGTAGGTGACAAGCTTTGAAGTGTTTGTGCTGTGATTGTCAGTGTTTGACAGCACCTCAATGCTGTCAAACACTGTCAAGTCATCTGTCAAAAATAAATGCTTCATGTCCCTTTAAGAAAATCGGCAGATGAAGCGTCATCAACTGACGTCATCTGACACCGGCTTTCCCTTAATTGGCTGGCAAGCCCGCAGGGCGGGCTTAACAAGGCCAATCGGGGAAAATAGCGTATGTGCGTTGGACGTCGCTGGGGGTGGGACTAGAAACCGGAAGGCAGCAGTCCCGCCCCCAACTCATCTCGGCTGGCAAAATCCAGCCCAGAGAATCTATTTTCTCTGGGGTGGGGGAATCCAAAACAAAGGGGCAGAATATTGAAATTAGAGCCTGGCCATTTAGGAGTGAAATCAGGAAGCAGTTTTTCATACAAAGGGTAGTGTATATCTGGAACTCTCTCCCCCAAAATGCTGTGGATGCTGAAACAATTGGAACTTTCAAGACTGAGATGGATTGATTTTTGTTGGGTAAGGCTATCAAGGGATATGGAGCAAAGGTGAGCACATGGAGTTGAGGTATGGATCAGCCATGATCTAACTGAATGGTGTAACAAGCTCGAGGGGATGAATGGCCTACCCCTGTTTCATAGTCTCTGTGTTGTCTTCCTTGAATGGTGCTTAGTAATTGTAGTGAGTTGTGGCACATTGCATAGAACAAGGATTCCCACCCAAAATTTCCGACACCACTCAGTATCCCATCTCAAATATGGTACTAATCATTAAGCTGAGGGCAGGCTGATTCCCATGACGGGAGTTCCAGGATTTTGACCCAGTGACAATGACGGAACGGCGATATATGTGCAAGTTGGGATGGTGTGTGACTTGCAGGGAAAAGTAGGTGATGGTGTTCCCATAGGTCTGCTGTCCCTTGTCCTTCTAGGTGGTGGAGGTGGTGGGTTTGAGAGGTGCTGCCGAAGAAGCCTTGACGACGTACTGAAGTGCATCTTGTACATAGTACACACTGCAGCCACGGTGCACAGTGGGTGGAGGGAGTGGATGTGTGAGGTGGTGGATGAGATGCCGATCAAGCGGACTGCTTTGTCCTGAATGGTGTCGAGCTTCTTTGAGTGTTCTTGCAGCCGATCGCAGCGAGCACGGCCTGCTTCCGGAAAAGTCAACAGGCCTTTCAACAAGGAAGCACAGCAAATGGATCAGAAACTATAAAACTCTATAGCCTGCTGCACAACTCATAGGATACAAATTCCTCATTGTGTATCGCATGCACAGTATACGCCAACCTGATCCCAGCAGTATTTGAGAGCCGAGCATTTTATATATTGCAAGAAAACAAATGTTAATTAATGTAGTATAAATGAAAGGTAACATGTAACATGAAAATACTGCAATCTGAGGCCCAGTGGGGTGGTAAACAGAGACAGTGATGTCGGTACGAGCTGGCCTGTGTGTTTCTATGTGAAATCCTCCTTTGCAACAGCCAACACTGTGCACCCAGTACACTGTGGACATTTAACTCTACCAACCACAGATTCAAATTATACATACCCGCTGTACGTTCCAATCAGTGTTACAAGTCAGCTAGCAACTTTCTTGAGTGTTTAAGATCTTTCTCAGCATTCCAACCAGGTTACTTGACCCTGGAAAACAGCTTGTTAATTTCTGTATTTAAAACGAAACAGGAAGGAGCCCACATTGTGATCCCAGTGAGTAATTGCTGGGCTAATGCGAGTAAGAGGAAACTGAACTGTACACACCAGGAGGCAACAAGTTCATTTTAGCTGAGTAGGAATTCCTTGACTGTTTCATGTAGCATTCTTATAGTTGTTTGTGTTGTTCCTTTGAGTCAGCGCAGTTCAAGATACATGCTTTTCATGCCCATGAACTACTAAATTCAGAATTTAAGCGCAGGAAAACAAAGTCTGATTTTTTTTTTCCTCCCAGAAGGTATCATATTTCTAAGAAAACGATTTGTCAGCAGGTGTCGATAGGCTAAAGGATCCTGAAAAATTCTGCGGCAAACATTGAGGGGAAGAACATGCTAATGGATGTACAGAAATGAAAAGCTCATATAAATATTCATATAAAATGCTTGGAGTGGGATAGGGCACAGCTTAGCTTAGGCCGCATTGAGCGCTTAAGAATCTCGAGCGGAGCAGGCCCAGCTCCTGCCCCCTCAGTCAAAATCAATTTCTGCAAGGGACCTTAAAACAGCCGGTAGGCCTCAATCTATGGCCTGTTTTAAGCAGCCATCCAGGACGCCTGAAAAACCGCGTTCACCAATATGGCGGCACCCGTAAGGCAGGCTCAGATTGTGCCCTGAAATTGGTGCTTATTGCCCTAATTTTTCCGCCTGGAAAACGGGCACAACGAGAACCAATAAGTTATCAAACTCACTAATACTGCAACTAAATTTGCCAATTCTGCCCCCCTGGTGCATGCTGGGGGAGTGTATCAGGAAATTGTGCACTCCCCACTCATGATTTTTCCACCCTTTCATTTTAAGAAGCAGAAAATTTATACTTAAATGCTGGCTGGCTGGCAACGGAGAATTTCTGATGGGGTTAACTGAGGCACAAAAGGGGCTGCAAATGGATTGAAGAGAACACTGATGGGCAGGAACGCGTTGGGGATTGAGGCCTAATGATTTGAAAGAGGCCATTGACAGTTTGGGTCCTATTCCCCTTCCCCACAAGGCTGCTAGACTCTGCTCCACCTCCAGTAATCCCAGAGTTCAATAATTACCTTAGATTCCACGACAAGCCTGGGAGATGGAATAGGGGTGGATCCCTTGGGTTAGGTTTTAAATGCATTTTTGCAACGCGCCTAATTCAGATTTCAGCTAAGTGCTTCCTCTTTAAAACAAGAGCATGTTGTAAATGTCGAATCGGTCTGTTCCTTTGTTTGCATAAACATATTTCCTAACCGCAGCATTAAATCATACATCTTGACAAAGTGCGTCACTGAGGGAACAGCGAAAAAATAAATTCAATCCTCCTGAGGAATGAAAAGTCATTGGTTCGTTTATGGAAAAAACACATGTTTTTATAGTTAAAGAATAGAGTGTAACAAAGAAAAGATCCTGCAAATGGGACTGTATGTGAGGAAAAGGATTTCAGTTACACAATGCATTGCATTCCAATGGCAGGAAAACACACCTGCTTGTAGTGTCTGCCAACTTTCTCCTTTCATGGCAGGCTATTATCAGATAGCACCATATCCTCTGCTAATGTACAGGTTCTCCTGTGTCCCTTTGAATTACTTGCTCAAATTCTTACCTTTTAACACATATTCTTAAAAAATTGCTCCAGCCGTTCAGGTTTGCTCCTGTACCACAACAACAACAATTTGCATTTATATAGTGCCATTAACATAGTAAAATGCTCCCAGCGCTTCACAGGAATGTTATCAGAAAAAATTTGACACTGAGCCACAATAAGGCGATATTAGGACAGGAGACAGATTTTAAGGAGTGCCTTAAAGGAGGAGGGAGAGGTGGAGAGGTTTAGGGAGGGAATTCCAGAGCTTAGGGCCTAGGCAGCTGAAGGCACAGCCACCAATAGTGGAGCGGTTAAAATCGGGGATGTCCAACCCATTCCCCGATTGAGAGAGTAGGAGGGAAACCTACTGTTATCAACCAACGCCCAGTTAATTAAAGCACATTATTACCAAGAGGCATTTACGACTACCTGTGTTTTGTTGAAAACATCACTACTTACCGAGTTATTTAGTGCCTGAGAAAATCTATGTTGTTGTTGTTGTTACCCAATTTAATGGAAGACTTGGGCAGCAAGATCCTGCGTCCCATGATCTGCCACCGTACCATCCGCCCCCAAATGCCCGAAACCCCCGACACTCATTAGAATATTGCTGGGTGGGAACCAGCTAGCAATTGGTCAATTACGCCAGGGAGGCCCGGAAAATATGTGGGGGTTCGGGACTAAGGAAGCATTTGTAAGGGCACAGGTGCTGCATTTAAAGCTGGACTGCTCTTAAAGCAGAACAAACACACAATGATCTGATGATCTGAAAGCATGGCTCCAAGAGGAGCCAGTAACAAGAGAGCCTGAAACTCAGAGAGTGAATGACAGGGGTGGTGGGGGGAGACATGAGGGGGAGGGGGGGAATGCAGAGATGGAAATGGGTGGCAATGGCCTGTCAATACAAGAGCCAGAACCATGTGGAAGGAGGGGTTACAGCCAATGGATGGCAACTCCCTAACCCTTGGGACTCCCTTCCAGAGCAGAAAGAAGTTGAATAACCTCACAACGTCAGCAAAGATAAGTACGATAACTCTCATCTGTAGTTCAAACTACAGACCAATATTAGTCCTAAAAGTTCAGCCACAAACTGAAGGGTACAAACATGTGTACTAAAAGAACTGTACGCATAGAACAAATACATTATATCACTGAAGAAACATGCAATGTACGAATTCCCTTTGAGGAATCATTTTCACTAGGACAGCTCCATACGACAAGTAATCCAAACTCTCCAGTTGTTGTCAGATAAATGTGCTTGTGACTGAAAGTAACAACAATTCTGTTCCGTGCAGGAAAAAATTGTACATAATGCATGGGAATACCGAGCGACAGGAGGAGGAACAGCCGACATTAACCCAGGAGGGGGAAAAGGAACAGCAGACATTAACCCAGAAGGAGGAGGAGGGACAGTCGACATTAACCCAGGAGGAGGAGGAGGAACAGCAGACATTAACCCAGGAGAACGAGGAGGGACAGTAGACATTAACCCAGCAGGACGAGGAGGGAAAGTAGACATTAACCCAGGAGGACGAGGAGGAACAGCAGACATGAACCCAGCAGGACGAGGAGGGACAGTAGACATTAACCCAGGAGGAGGAGGAGGAACAGCAGACATTAACCCAAGAGGAGGAGGAGGAACAGAAGACATTAACACAGGAGGAGGAGGAGGAACAGCAGACATTAACCCAGGAGGAGGAGGAGGAACAGTAGACATTAACACAGGAGGAGGAGGAGGAATAGCAGACATTAACCCAGGAGGACGAGGAGGAACAGCAGACATTAACCCAGGAGGACGAGGAGGAATAGCAGACATTAACCCAGGAGGAGGAGGAGGAATAGCAGACATTAACCCAGGAGGACGAGGAGGAATAGCAGACATTAACCCAGTAGGACGAGGAGGAATAGCAGACATTAACCCAGGAGGACGAGGAGGAACAGTAGACATTAACCCAGGAGGACGAGGAGGAACAGTAGACATTAACCCAGGAGGAGGAGGAGGAACAGTAGACATTAACCTAGGAGGACGAGGAGGAATAGCAGACATTAACCCAGGAGGACGAGGAGGAATAGCAGACATTAACCCAGGAGGACGAGGAAGAACAGCAGACATTAACCCAGGAGGACGAGGAGGAACAGTAGACATTAACCCAGGAGGACGAGGAGGAACAGCAGACATTAACCCAGGAGGACGAGGAGGAACAGTAGACATTAACCCAGGAGGACGAGGAGGAACAGTAGACATTAACCCAGGAGGAGGAGGAAGAACAGCAGTCATTAACCCAGGAGGACGAGGAGGAACAGTAGACATTAACCCAGGAGGAGGAGGAGGAACAGCAGACATTAACCCAGGAGGATGAGGAGGAACAGTAGACATTAACCCAGGAGTATGAGGAGGAACAGCAGACATTAACCCAGGAGGAGGAGGGACAGTAGACATTAACCCAGGAGGAACAGCAGACATTAACCCAGGAGGACGAGGAAGAACAGCAGACATTAACCCAGGAGGACGAGGAGGAACAGTAGACATTAACCCAGGAGGACGAGGAGGAACAGCAAACATTAACCCAGGAGGAGGAGGAGGAACAGCAGACATTAACCCAGGAGGACGAGGAGGAACAGTAGACATTAACCCAGGAGTACGAGGAGGAACAGCAGACATTAACCCAGGAGGAGGAGGAGGGACAGTAGACATTAACCCAGGAGGAACAGCAGACATTAACCCAGGAGGACGAGGAAGAACAGCAGACATTAACCCAGGAGGACGAGGAGGAACAGTAGACATTAACCCAGGAGGACGAGGAGGAACAGCAAACATTAACCCAGGAGGAGGAGGAGGAACAGCAGACATTAACCCAGGAGGACGAGGAGGAACAGTAGACATTAACCCAGGAGGAGGAGGAGGAACAGCAGACATTAACCCAGGAGGACGAGGAGGAACAGTAGACATTAACCCAGGAGGACGAGGAGGAACAGCAGACATTAACCCAGGAGGAGGAGGAGGAACAGCAGACATTAACCCAGGAGGACGAGGAGGAACAGCAGACATTAACCCAGGAGGACGAGGAGGAACAGCAAACATTAACCCAGGAGGAGGAGGAGGAACAGCAGACATTAACCCAGGAGGACGAGGAGGAACAGTAGACATTAACCCAGGAGGAGGAGGAGGAACAGCAGACATTAACCCAGGAGGACGAGGAGGAACAGCAGACATTAACCCAGGAGGACGAGGAAGAACAGCAGACATTAACCCAGGAGGACGAGGAGGAACAGTAGACATTAACCCAGGAGGACGAGGAGGAACAGCAAACATTAACCCAGGAGGAGGAGGAGGAACAGCAGACATTAACCCAGGAGGACGAGGAGGAACAGTAGACATTAACCCAGGAGGAGGAGGAGGAACAGCAGACATTAACCCAGGAGGACGAGGAGGAACAGTAGACATTAACCCAGGAGGACGAGGAGGAACAGCAGACATTAACCCAGGAGGAGGAGGAGGAACAGCAGACATTAACCCAGGAGGACGAGGAGGAACAGCAGACATTAACCCAGGAGGACGAGGATATTATGTCCGTGTGTAATTGAGACACGGACTGCAGGAGTTGGTTACAACAGGTGTTTACTGAGTGGAGACAAAACTGGAACTACTATGCAAAGTTACTACACAGGCTTATATACAGGGGTGGTCACTACTGGTACTGCAGTATACAGGGGCTGCAGAATATAGTTCCTTCTACAAAGTACATACACTACAATTCCTCCCCTTTTAGCTAAACAGTACATAACATTCGATTAATAATTGAATAACATATTTACAATTACAGTTGCTATATACATTAGCTGAAGTTAAGCAATTATAAGTTCAGTCTTTGAGGAGGCTTCCTGATTCTGTCTGGATAATGCCTCTTTGGGGTATTAGGTTCTTCTGGCAAAGTTGATTCAGGATCAACGTCGTTGTTTGGTTCGTCTGCTTCCAATATCACCGATTCTGAGGTAGATGCAATTGGTACTTCGGTTTCATCACCAGGTGTATCGGATCGTGGTGTGGATTTGACGTTTTCCAGTGACTCTAGAATCTGGTCAGCATGGCGTCTTACAATGCTCTCTCCAACGTCCACGGTATACATTAGAAGTCCTTGCCATGTGCAGATCGTTCCTGGCTGCCATTTCTCTGTGCTGTAGTCCCGGGCCAAAACTGGTTGACCTATCTTAAAACTCCTGGTCGGCCTTTCATTCATATTCTGAAACTGCCTGTTCTCCACATCTCTTCTGATGTTTGGCTTAACCAAATCCAAGCGGCATCGTAGTCTTCGATTGAAGAACATCATGGCTGGAGTTTGGTTGGTAACCGCATGTGTCGCATTCCGGTAGGCAAACAAGAAGTTATCCACTTTGTGTTGTAGGGGTATGTCTTCATTACACGTTGCCTTGATAGCCTTCTTGAATGTTTGAACGAACCTCTCTGCCAATCCATTGGTGGCTGGATGTTATGGGGCAGATGTGTAATGCTTAACACCATTGTTCTTTAAGAACCTCCGGAACTCTTCAGACACAAACTGTGGTCCATTGTCGGAGCAAATCTGATCAGGCAGCCCATTTCTGGCAAATATGGTTCGTAAGACTGTGATAGTTTTTTCTGTGGTGGTTGAGGACATTTTTATTACCTCTGGCCACTTTGAATGTGCATCCACCGCAATTAAAAACATCGAGTCCATAAATAGACCAGCAAAATCAATGTGCACCCTTTGCTATGGAGATGAGGGCCACTCCCATGGATGTAAAGGGGCTTGTGGTGGGGCGTTTTGGACCTTCTGGCATCCTGTACAGCTCTTGGTCATCTCTTCGATTTCTCTATCGATTCCCGGCCACCACACAAACGCTCTGGCTAAGTTCTTCCTTTTTCCCCCTCCCAGATGACCCTCATGAAGCTCATTGAGCACTCTATCCTTCAATTTGGGTGGAATTACTACTCTGGATCCACACATCAAGGTTCCTCTGCACACTGACAGCTGTTCTCTTCTCGGCGAGAATGCTGGCAACAGTGGTTCGCCATGTGCTGGCCATCCCTTCACCGTTAAATCATAGACCCTGGAGAGTATCGGGTCATTTCGTGTTTCCTTTTCTATGTTTGCATTCGTCACAGGTAGACATTCGACTATGGTCAAGTGGAATATCTCCACAGGATCCACTGCAGGTGCTTCTTCAACCATCAGCAACGGTCGGCGCGACAATCCATCAGCATTCCCATGCTGTTTAGTTCCTTTGTACTCGATGTCATATTGGTGTGCCCCTAGGAAAAGGGACCACCTCTGTAGCCGTTGTGCTGTCATTATCGGTGTAGTGTATGTACCCGTCTACCTTTAAGAGAACTATTGTATGTAACCGTTCACCTTTAAGAGAACTATTTTAGGTGTGGCACTACTTTGTTTGGCTTCTGTATACTGTAATACCGACGGTGACCACACCAGTATATAAGTGTTGTGTCAGGATTTATTGGGGAGATTCGCCCTGACCTTCGAATAGTAAAGTCCTGTTTTAAGTTACTCTGGTAGTCTGTGTATTAATTAACTAAACAACCCACAGACTTTACAGTGGTGACGAGTCCGATCGTACCCTGCGGCAACAATACTTCCGAAGCAGTTAACGAGCGTCGAGAAGAGGCAACCGCCCTCGTCGTTCTGCTGGGAGAAAACTCGAGGCTGCAGAACTAGAAAGGAGGAAGAATTTAGAGACAAAGACTTCCATCAGCAACAGGCACTGACTGTCCCTTCTGCCACGGTGAGGAGTGAGCCGATCAGCACGAGAAGCAAGGCGGCCACGGTGACTGTGAGTAAGGGAAAGTAAAAAGAATAACCGGAGGGTAAGGGCGGTGCACTCGACCACGGTCGAGGGGGAAAGGAGCCGGACAGAAGTCGGGTCCAGAGGCGCTGAGACTGGGGCAGCGTGGAGCAAGGAAGCCGCGGTACAGACAGGCTGGGGGACGCAACGGCGTCGTGAGACAGCTAGACCGCAACCGGCGAAAAAGGCCGGGCAGCGACCGAAGCCACGAAGCGCTGCGACCGGGAACGTAGGCGCGGGAAGAGATAAACTCAGCCGCAGCCGGGGAGGGAAGCACCGGACTGCGAGAGGGCTGGGAGGCGCGATTGGGAGCCGAGCGAGCGGGAGAGGCAGAGCCGACCAAGGGAGACTGAACGAGAGCCAGTCCAGCGGCTGAAACTGTTCTCCGTCAACGGGGTGTACCCAGCGCCGGTAGAGCCGAGCGAGCGGGAGAGAGACAGAGCCCGAGCAAGGGAGACTGAGCGAGAGCCAGTCCAGCGGCTGAAACTGTTCTCCGTCAATGGGGTGTACCCAGCGCCGGTAGAGCCGAGCGAGCGGGAGAGAGACAGAGCCCGAGCAAGGGGAACTGAGCGAGAGCCAGCCCAGCGGCTGAAACTGTTCGCCGTCAACGGGGTGTACCCAGCGCCGGTTGCCCTGCCGAGAAAAGGGAAAGCACTGAAGCCGACGCGCAGGCTGTGAACCTGAAAGCCAGCGGCCGTCGCCCGTGGGGAAAGTGTACCCCTCCCGCCAGGGAAGAAACGCGGGAAGCCGCCATTAGGCGGGGAAGAAGACAGAAGCGGGAAACCGCCATTGAAGTGGGCGGAGAGAGAAGATAAGCGCGGGAAACCGCCATTTTTGCGGGAACCGCCATCTTGAAAAAAAAAAAAAAAATTTTAAGAAATAATTCGTGGTGTTTAACAGGAAGAGAGGAAGATGCCTAAGCGTGGTAACATCAACGATTTTAATTCCGAGGTAGAAGACTGGGCCACGTATGTGGAATGCATTGTGATCTATTGTGAGGCCAATAAAATAGAAGAAGATGACAAAGCTATAACCTTGCTAAACTCGATGGGCGCGAAGACATACGGGCTCTTGAAGCATCTACTATCACCAGCTAAACCGGCGGATCAGACTTTCGATGATATTGTGGCTGTTCTGAAGGATCACTTGAACCCCACACCGTTGATGTTGGCGGAACGATTCAAATTCTATGCGAGAACGCAACGGAAAGACGAAAGCAACGCAGAATACTTGGTCGAACTGCATAGACTAGCGAAATACTGCCAGTTTGGAGGGAATCTGACAGAGGCATTGCGAGACAAGTTCGTGTGCGGATTGGCAAAGGAAGGAACGCAAAAGCGACTACTCGAAGAGAACGACCTTACACTTGACAGGGCTGTCCTTATTGCAGCATCGCACGAAGCCGCAGCGAAGGGAACTGCGGAAATGCAGCTAAAGACAGCGGCACTCAGTGTGGATCAAATTACCTCGACAACAACAAAATGTTATCGTTGTGGGAAGACAACACACGACCAGAACCAATGCTGGTTTAAGAACCAGGAATGTAGGAAATGTGGCAAACTGGGTCACATAGCTAAGGTATGCCGGTCAGGGAAGAAGACCAACAACCAAAGGACCAACAACCAAAGGAAGCCATCACAGGAAAAGTACAACAAGGTACACAAGGTGGCTGAGAAGAGTTCAGACGAACAGAATTCGGACTCAGACCCAAAAGGCCAGGAGCTGGGTAGTCTGAGAATTCACAATGTGAGTAAGGAAGCTGACCTACAAACTATCTGGGTCATGCTAAAAATAGCTGGAGTCCAAGTGAAAATGGAGTTGGACACTGGATCAGCTCTATCAGTCATAAATCGAAGGGATTACCACCAGCTATTCTCACATATACCCTTAAGAGATACCAAGTTCGTATTGCAGACATACACGGGGCATAAAGTATACCCCATGGGAAAGATAAGAGTCAAGGTGAGAGATAGGGGCAAAGAACACCCAAGAATGAACTTATACGTACTACCTGAGGGAGGACCACCACTTCTAGGACGGGAGTGGATCAAGAAAATAGACATGGAATGGCACTATCTAAAAGCCATAACGAGTGAGGACTCGGTGCAGACAATCAGCTCAGATTCTGAATCGGATGACGATAAGACCAACCCAAATGTGAAAGACAAGGCTAAAATGGACTTGCCGACTAAGGTTGGAAAAACGAAGGCATGCAGAAAGGCTTATGCTCCAGAGAAGAACAAAGTTTCAGAACAGATCTCCACCGAACAACGACAACATAGTTTGACAGAGAATTCTGAGTCTGTTCAGTTTAAGGACATATCCATGACGGAAGAACACCGAGCTCGGACTCAACTTTATTTCAAATTACGACAACAATTAGAACAATTGAGTTACCGTCTCGTACAAGAGATGAAAACAATGAAAAAGTTCTATGACACCGAATGGGAGAATCTGGAAAGACAACAGAAGCAGCTAGCTCAAGCAGAGAGCGACCATAGAGCCATCGTGACCAATCACCGATCACATCTCCCTTATGATGTTCAGGAGTTAGAATATTTGCAGAAAGAAGCAAATGAAGAGGAATCTTCAGGAAGCCAGGATTTTATTCCAGTTCTTCTCTACGACTCCTTACAAGCAGAGTTTGTGAAGTTGAAGGAACAGTATGAACAGGCCCAGGCTACAATCCTGGAGGGGGTTAACTCGGCAACCTCCGAAAAGCTAGTTTCAGTGGAAGCTTATGAGCAACTGAAGGTTGAACATGAGCAAGAAGTCCAAAGGCTGCAGGAAATTCTTGATGAGCTCAAGGCCAAGACAGACTCATCGGTAGAAGTTCCATCCATAGATGAGAAATTAGAGGTGAAAGACATGGCAGAACATGAAAGTCAAGATGTCCAAGAACTCATAAAAATATTGAAGGAAACCCAAGACAAATATGAGGCGGCAATGACCGAGGTTCAACAACTTGAAGAACAGATTCAACTGGGAATTCTTTCAGTGAAAGAAAAGGCAACTGTAAGAAACACAGAGACTGTAAGAATGGCCCCTGAACATGAGCTAGAGAGCATCAAGGCGCAACTTCTCCGAGCGCTTAAAGCCAAAGTACAAGAGGAAAAAAAGGTGAAAGCATTGGAGGAAAAGGTGGATGAAATGGAGAAGACTCTGATCCACAGGGTCCCCGTGGAAGAGTTAACGGTCAGCCAACTCCTTCATATGCTGAGAGACAAGACTCTGCAATGGGAACCATTTGAACACGAGCTTCAATCTCCAAAGGGAAGGGGTTCGGAGCTCTCAAAAGTTTGGGGAATAGTTGAGGTTGCAACACAGATTTTACGGGGCTGCCGAAAGTACGCTGAATCACGTCAATGTGAACTACAGAATGTTGAAACAGCTGCTCCAGTAGAAGGATTGAATAGCCTGATCAATCAATCCCCGATGGAAGGGGAAGTATTGGAATCACAAATGAGGTCATTAGTGAAGGATTGGCAGGAAACCCAGGAAGAGCGGGATGAATATGAACGCATGAAGAAGTCTCTTCAGGAAAGATGTCTAGGGAGGGAACAACAGTCGGCTAACGTCCAGTTGGGTAAGGAAGAAGTAGCAGGCCCTCTCGCTAGACTAGCTCAGGACGACACCGAATATTACCATGGCCTGTTGAGTGACACGGAATATTATGATGACTTGGTCTGCCCAGCTTGTGATGAAAACTCCCAAAGTGCAGAAATCAGGATGAAGCACTTAAAGTCTAAGGAACATAGGGAGATGGTGGCGCTACAGCTGGCAGCGGATAAGGGAGCCCCGAGAGTCTCCAAGAAGCAGAAAAGAAAAAGACGAAGCAGAAGACGATAACCATCTAAATCATTATCACTTCTATCAGATCATGCACGTGGGCCCTACGAAGGGGGCCAAATCAGTTGGAAAGTAGGAAAAATTACCAAGGCAGTCCAGCTGTTTGTAAAAGTCAGCACTGCTGGTTCAGCAGGACGGAAGTTCAAGCTGTTAAGCCAAGGGAAAGACTATTGGATGAGTCACGTTAGAAATGTGAACCGGCTACACCACAGAGATGTTGTTCGGACCGAGTCAAGACCAGAGACTGAATCTGTGAACTGTTCCCGCAGAGACTGAATCTGTGAACTGTTTTCCGCAGAGACTATATCTGTGAATTGTTTTACATGAAGTTGATTATATGTTATGTTTAATGGGGAATAAGTATGTTGTAAGCTAAAAAGGGAGGATTGTAGTGTATGTACCCATCTACCTTTAAGAGAACTATTGTATGTAACCGTTCACCTTTAAGAGAACTATTTTAGGTGTGGCACTACTTTGTTTGGCTTCTGTATACTGTAATACCGACGGTGACCACACCAGTATATAAGTGTTGTGTCAGGATTTATTGGGGAGATTCGCCCTGACCTTCGAATAGTAAAGTCCTGTTTTAAGTTACTCTGGTAGTCTGTGTATTAATTAACTAAACAACCCACAGACTTTACAATCGGGACGCCCTTTTGAGGGTTGAAAATGGAGACAAGAGGTTGATGATCAGTTAGCAGAGTAAATTTCTGACCGTGCAGGTAGTGATTGAACTTCTTCACCCCCCACACTAGGCTGAGGGCCTCTCTGTCAATCTGGGCGTAGTTACGCTCGGCCAAAGTTAACGAGCGTGACGCAAAAGCTATCGACCTCTCTGAACCATCAAGGAATTTATGTGACAGTACCGCTCCAATGCCGTAGGGAGACGCATCACACGCCAGTCTTATCGGTAGTGATGAGTTGTAGTGAGCCAATACTTCTCTTAAAGTGATTAGGTCTTTATTCTTCTGAAAGGCCCGCTTACATTCATTGCTCCATTTCCATGCTACTCCAGTTTGTAGTAGGGCGTTCAGTGGGTGCAGAATTGTGGACAAATTCGGCAAAAACTTATGGTAGTAATTCACCAATCCGAGGAATGACCTCAGTTGCGACACATTTTCAGGCGCTGGAGCCTTAACTACCGCTTCAATTTTGTCAGGGGACTTATGTAACCCCTCTTCATCAATCACGTGGCCACAATACGATATCTGTTTCTTAATAAACTCGCACTTGGGGCGATTGGCTCGTAGCCCATGTTCTCTTAGTCTAGTGAGCACCTGCTCTAGGTTGGCAAGGTGTTCACTGTCATCTTTACCTGTCACAAGGATGTCGTCCAAGTAACACTGAGTCCCCGGAATCCCTTGCAGGACTTGTTCCATCACTCTTTGCCATATCGCCGGAGCTGATGCTACTCCGAATACCAGTCGATTATACTGGTAAAGACCTTTGTGAGTGTTTATCGTGAGATACTTCCTAGAGGATTCTTCAACCTCCATCTGCAAATATGCTTGTGCTAGGTCAATTTTAGTAAAACGCTTCCCTCCAGATAGTGAGGCGAAAATATCTTCTATCCTCGGGAGAGGAAACTGTACTGTGTGAAGGACTGGGTTCACCATCACCATGAAGTCCCCACAGATGCGAACCTTCCTTGGCTCCTCAGACTTATTGTTTAACGTTTTCTTCATGACAGGAATGATGGGCGTCGCCCACTCGCTCCAGTCTACCTTAGATAACACGTCTGCATTCTCCAGATTCTCCAGCTCTGCCTCGACGGCTGGGCGAATTGCATACGGTACCGGTCTTGCTTTGAAAAACTTGGGAATTGCATTCTCTTCTATTTTTATTGAGGCAGTTACGCCTTTAAGAGTTCCCAGTTCTTGTTGAAATACCTCTTTGGCATTAGCTAAGATTTTTGACAATCGTCCAGGTGTGACGTCGTCATCCTTTTTACCAGCCACCGTCAGTGCCTGAATGGAGTGCCAGTCTAAACTTATCTTTCTGATCCATTCACGTCCCAATAATGGTGGTCCACCATCTTGCAGTATGTACAGATACAATTTCTGTATTTCCTTGCCGTTGTATTCGACAGGCACCCTTATTTTCCCTCTGGGGTATACTTTCTGCCCCGTATACGTCTTCAAGACAATGGATGTCTCTTTCAAGGGTATGTGTGAGAATAGCCGCTCGTAGTCTCATCGATTCATGACGGTCAGGGCTGATCCTGTATCCAATTCCATTTTGACTTGGGACCCTGCTATCGTGAGGGTGACCCAAATGGTTCGGTGATCCTCTTTTGCGGTTACGTTGTGAAGTTTGAGACAGCTTAGTCTCTTGTTCCCGGATTCACTATCGCTCTTCTGGTCTTCGGAACTACTGTCCATCATCTTTTGTACTTTCCTGTACTGTTCCTTAGTAGCCTTTTTGTTGTCGTTAGTCTTCTTCCCAGACCTGCAAACTCGTGCAATGTGTCCCATCTTTCCGCATTGCCTGCATATTTTGCCCTTGGACCAGCAGTCCTTCTGGTCATGGGTTGTTCTGCCGCAGCGATAACATTTTTCAAATCCCCGTGTCATTTCATGGGTGCCGTATTCCTGTGGCTTTTGCTGTATTTCCGCAGCTCCCCTTGCTGCTGCTTCGTATGATACTGCCACGCTGAAAGCCTTATCTAGCGTCAGTTCTTTCTCTGAGAGTAACCTCTTCTGGTTCCTTCACTCAGGAGTCCACAGACAAATTTGTCCCGTAGAGTATCTGTCAGTCCTGCTCCGAACTGGCAATGCTTTGATAGCTTGCGTAGTTCCGTAAGGTAATCAGCATTGCTCTCATCTTTATGCTGATTTCTCCTGTGGAATTTAAATATTTCTGCTATCAGCAGCGGTGTAGGATTTAGGTGTTCCTGTAGGATATCAACAATTTCGTTAAAACTCTTCACCATAGGCCGTACGTTCTTGCGCCCATTAAGTTTAGTAGTACCGATGCCTTTTTCTCATCGGCTACTTCGTTTGCCTTGCAATATACTTCGACTCTTTCCACATACGTGGTCCAGTCTTCTATTGCATTATCGAAGGCAGTAATATTGCCAGTCTTCGGCATCTTGGAAATCTAAGATGGCGCCTCCCGTGCTTTGCCTTCTTCCCCGCTGGATTAAGATGGCGCCTCCCGCGCTTTCTGTCTTCTCCGCTGCTGCTAGCGCTGTTGCTGGTGTTTTTATGCCTTGATGGCGACGCCCTATGGTCTTCGCGCACTTCCCTCCCGCGCTGCTGCTAACACCGCTCTCCGCGGTTCCCGTGGCAAACTGCAGCTCCTCGCAGCTTTCTGCGCTTCTAATTTCTTATATTTTCTCGTCGTCAGAGCAACCCTACGGGACACTTTCCTCCCTCTTTACGGGCCTGTACGCTGCCCGGCTTCGTAGCACCGGCCGCGCCCTGTGTGCTCCACCCTCTCTCTCTCTCTCCTCTTCCCGACAACGCTGCTCGGCCCCGTTGAAAAGCCACCCGATCAAGCTCTAGCCCGCCACAGCCCAGGAAGGATTAGTGTACTACCTGCCACCAGCCCGATTAGCTGGAACACCATAGACAGGATAACCAAGCCTCGCTCTCGACAGCCTCTCCTGCAAATCTTCAACTCCGATGAATCAGAGGCGGTTGCCCACGGTCAACGCCCGTTTCTTCTGTTTGTTTGTTTTTTTTTCTTTCTTCCTTCTGGCCTCGACCTCTAACATCTTCGCTTCAGGGATGGATCCCCATGGGGTGGTGCAGAACTGTAGGTAAGTTCGGATCTGCTCGTCGCCAGTATTATGTCCGTGTGTAATTGAGACACGGACTGCAGGAGTTGGTTACAACAGGTGTTTACTGAGTGGAGACAAAACTGGAACTACTATGCAAAGTTACTACACAGGCTTATATACAGGGGTGGTCACTACTGGTACTGCAGTATACAGGGGCTGCAGAATATAGTTCTTTCTGCAAAGTAAATACACTACAGAGGAGGAACAGTAGACATTAACCCAGGAGGACGAGGAGGAACAGTAGACATTAACCCAGGAGGACGAGGAGGAACAGCAGACATTAACCCAAGAGGAGGAGGAGGAACAGCAGACATTAACCCAGGAGGACGAGGAGGAATAGCAGACATTAACCCAGGAGGATGAGGAGGAATAGCAGACATTAACCCAGGTGGACGAGGAGGAACAGCAGACATTAACCCAGGAGGACGAGGAGGGACAGTAGACATTAACCCAGGAGGACGAGGAGGAACAGCAGACATTAACCCAGGAGGACGAGCAGGAACAGCAGACATTAACCCAGGAGGACGAGTGTTACGTCCGTGTAATAATAAGAAAAAGACTGCAGAGAACGGTACAACAGGTGTTTACTCAACGTGGTTCAAACTGCAAATGAACTGTGCAGATTACTACTCAACGTTATTTACAGGTGTGGTCACTGCCGGTACTACAGTATACATGAGCTGTAAAAAGTATTTCTCCCCCTTAAAGGTCCATACATTACAATTCCTCCCCTTTTAGATTAACAGTACCATAACACTCATTTAACAATTAAATATCAAACTAATTACAATTAACACTTTTAACATGCAACATTAGCTGAAAATAGTCTATTTATAAATTCAGTCTTTGGGGAGGCTTCCTGATCCTTTCTGGATAGCGCCTTTCCCGAGTGTCTTGCTCTTGGTGCGGAGGCGATTCTGGCCCCCTGTCATCGGTTGGTTCATCAGCTTCCGATGCTACTGTTTCTGGGGTAGATGCTACCTGTACGTCGGGTTCATCACCAGGTACGTATGGGCGAGGCATGGGGTTGACTTGTTCCTGTGACTCTAGGGTCTGGTCAGCATGGCATCTCACGATGCTCTCCCCAACGTCCACTGTGTACATTAGTGGGCCCTGCTGTGTGCATATCGTTCCTGGCTGCCATTTTTCTGTTCGGTAGTCGCGGGCCAAGACTGGTTGCCCTACGTTGAAGCTCCTTGTTGGCTTCTCATGGATGTGCTGGAATTGCTTACTCTCAACATCTCTTCGTACGTTTGGTCTGAGCAAATCCAGGCGAGATCTTAACCTTCGGTTAAAGAACATCATGGCTGGGGCCTGGTTGGTGACTGCATGTGTCGCATTCCGGTAGGCGAACAGGAAATTGTCCACCTTGTGCTGCAGCGGAATGTTGTCATTGTACATAGCCTTTATTGCCTTCTTAAAGGTTTGTACGAACTTCTCAGCCAATCCATTTGAGGCTGGATGATACGGGGCGGATGTGTAATGCCTTACCCCATTCTTTTTCAAGAACCTCCGGAACTCTTCGGACACAAACTGTGGTCCGTTGTCAGAGCAAATCTGTTCTGGCAAGCCATTCGTGGCAAAAATGGTCCGTAGAACTGCAATAGCTTTCCCCGTGGTGGTGGAGGACATTTTGATGACCTCAGGCCATTTCGAGTGCGCATCCACGGCTATTAAAAACATTGAGTCCATGAATGGACCAGCAAAATCAATATGCACCCATTGCCATGGAGATGAGGGCCACTCCCATGGGTGTAGAGGGGCCTGTGGTGGTGCATTTTGGACTTTCTAGCATCCTGAGCAGCTCTTGGTCCGGTCCTCAATTTGTTTATCGATTCCCGGCCACCACACATAAGCCCTGGTTAGGCTTTTCATTTTTACCCCTCCCAGATGACCCTCATGAAGCTCATTGAGCACTCTATCCCTTAACTTGGGTGGAATTACCACTTGGGATCCACACATCAAGGTCCCCCGGCACACTGACAGCTGTTCTCTCCTTGTCGAGAATGCTGGCAACAGTGAGTCGCCATGTGCTGGCCATCCCTTCACCGTCAAATCATATACCCGAGACAGTGTCGGGTCATTTTGGGTTTCCTTTTCGATACAAGCGTTAGTTACCGGTAGGTATTCAACTATAGTCGAATGGAATATTTCGACAGGATCCACTGCTGGTGCTTCCTCCGCAGTAGGCAGTGGCAGGCGTGATAGCCCATCAGCATTTCCATGCTGTTTTGTGCCCTTATATTCAATCTCACAGTGGTGCGCCCCTAGAAAAAGTGACCATCTTTGTCGTCGTTGCGCAGTCATCACCGGAACGCCCTTCTTTGGATTAAAAATGGAGACAAGAGGCTGGTGATCAGTCAGCAAGGTGAATTTTTGGCCGTGCAGATAGTGATTGAACTTTTTCACTCTCCACACTAGGCTGAGGACCTCCCTGTCAATCTAGGCGTAGTTACGCTCGGCTGAGGTTAGTGATCGTGACGCAAAGGCTATTGGCCTCTCTGAGCCGTCCGAGAATTTGTGCGACAGCACCGCTCCAATGCCGTAGGGTGATGCATTACATGCCAACCGAATTGGTAATGCTGGGTTGTAATGGGCCAATACCTCTTTCGATGTGATTAGTGTTTTGCTCTTCTGGAAAGCTCGTCTACATTCGTCACTCCACTTCCATGGCACCCCAGTTTGCAGTAGGGTGTTCAGTGGGTGTAGTATTGTAGACAAATTTGGCAAGAACTTATGGTAGTAGTTTACCAGCCCGAGGAACGACCGCAGTTGTGACACATTTTCCGGTGCTGGAGCCTTGACTACAGCCTCAATCTTCTCTGGGGACTTATGTAACCCCTCTTTATCGATAACGTGGCCACAATACAAGATCTGTTTTCTAAAAAACTCGCATTTGGGGCGGTTAGCTCGGAGCCCATATTCCTGCAATCTAGTGAGCACCTGCTCCAGGTTGGCAAGGTGATCACTGTCATTTTCGCCCGTGACCAGGATGTCGTCCAAATAACACTGGGTCCCTGGGATCCCTTGCAGGACTTGTTCCATTGCCCTCTGCCAAATAGCCGGAGCTGATGCTACCCCGAATACCAGCCGGTTGTATTGGTAGAGACCTTTATGGGTGTTGATTGTGAGGTATTTTTTTGATGCTTCTTCTACCTCCATTTGCAGATACGCCTGGGCCAGATCAATCTTAGTGAAGCGTTTCCCTCCAGATATTGAGGCGAAAATATCTTCAATCCGCGGAAGTGGATATTGTACGGTGTGAAGGACCAGGTTGACTGTTACCTTAAAGTCCCCACAGATGCGAACATTCCTTGGTTCCCCAGGCGTGCTGCTCAACGACTTTATCATCACAGGGACGATGGGTGTAGCCCACTCGCTCCAGTCTACCTTGGACAGTACACCTGAACGTTCCAGACTCTCCAGCTCTGCTTCGACGGCTGGGCGGATCGCATAAGGTACCGGTGTGGCCGTAAAAAATTTTGGACTTGCGTTTTCTTCCATTTTAATCATCGCTGTCATGCCTTTTAGTGTTCCGAGTCCTTGCTGGAACACTTCTTTCGCATCAGTTAGGATCTTTGACAGTCGCCCAGGTGTGACGTCATCATCCTTTTTGTCAGCCACAGTCAGTGCCTGTATGGAATGCCAATCCAGTTGTATTTTCCGGATCCATTCACATCCCAGTAATGGTGGTCCTCCATCTTGCAATACATACAGGTCTAGTTTTGGTGTTTCCTTACCGTTATATATCACGGTCACCCTTATTTTTCCTTTGGGGTAGACTTTTTGCCCCGTGTACGTCTTCAAAATAATTTTTTTGTCTCTCAAGGGTATGTGTGAGAATAGCCGCTCGTAGTCCCGTCGGTTTATGACTGTTAGGGCTGATCCTGTGTCCAATTCCATCTTTACCTGGACTCTTGCTATCTTGAGAGTGACCCAAATGGTTCGGTGATCCTCTGTTATGATCACATTATGTAGTTTCAGACAACTCAGTTCCCTGCTTTCAGAGTCGTTATCACTCTTTTGTTCGTCTGAACTATTCTCCGTTATCTTATGTACCTTCTTGTACTTTCCTTTGGTCGGTTTCTTATTGCTGGTTTTCTTTCCCGACCTGCAGACTCGTGCTATGTGTCCTACTTTTCCACACTGTCTGCACACTTTGTCTTTGAACCAGCAATCATTCTGGTCGTGTGTTGTTCTGCCGCAGCGATAGCACTTCTCTGTTCCATATGACATTTCGTTTGTGCCATATTCTTGCGGTCTCTGTTGTATCTCTGCAGCGCCCGTGCTGCTGCTTCATATGATACCGCAATGCTGAAAGCCTTTTCCAGCGTAAGGTCCTTTTCAGATAAAAGCCATTTCTGGGTTCCTTCACTTTGAAGCCCACACACAAGCTTGTGCCTTAAAGTATCTGCTAGTCCCGTTCCAAACTGGCAGTGTTTCGATAGCTTGCGCAGTTCCGTTAAATACTCAGCATTACTTTCATCTTTATGCTGGTTCCTTTTGTGAAACTTAAATCTTTCTGCTATCAGCAGCGGTGTGGGGTTTAAGTGGTCCTGTAGGATTGACACTATGTTTTCAAAATCCTTTTCTACTGGCTTCTCTGGGGTTACTAGGTTTTATAGTAAGCCATACGTTTTGGCACCCATTGAATTCAACAATACCAGCGCTTTCTTGCCATCTGGCACTTCATTCACCTTGCAGTATACTTCTATGCGTTCGACATATGTCGTCCAATCTGCGACTTCATTGTCGAACGCTGTGATACTGCCACTCTTCGGCATTTTTGGGTGTGGTTAGACTGGCTTAAAATGGCGTCTCCTGCGCTTTCCTTTCTTCCCCGCTGCGGCTTAAAATGGCGTCTCCCGCGCTGCTGCCAATGCCGCTCTCGGCGGTCCTCGTGGCAAATGGCGACGCCCTGTGGGTTTCGTGCGCTGCTCCTGCGCTGCTGCCAACGCTGCTCTCTGCGGTCCTCGTGGCAGTGGCAGTGTCTCGCGTTTTTCTGCGCGCCTCTCTCCCCCGTTGACGCTGCTCGGCCCTTGAACACTGGCTGCGCTCTGCTCTCTCTCGCCTCTCTCTCCCGTTGACGCCGCTCGGTCCTGAACACCGGCTGCGCCCTGTGCGCTCTGCCCTCTCTCTCTCCCCCGTCGACGCTGCTCGGCCTTTTTCTGTGCCGCTTGGTCGGGCTCTAGCCCGTCGCTGTCCGGGAAGGGTCTGCGCAATACCTGTTGCCAGCCTGTTTCACTGGACCACCGTGACTGGAAAGCCAAGCCTGGCTCTCGACAGCCTCCCCTGCGATGCTCAAATCTCCGCTGGATGACTGGTCGGTTGCCCGTGGTCGACGCCAGTGCTTCTGGACACGACCTTCTTCCACTGTTCTCCAGGAGCGAATCCCTGGGAGGTGATGCAGAGTTGCAGGTAGGATCGAACTTGCTCGTCGCCACTGTTACGTCCGTGTAATAATAAGAAAAGGACTGCAGAGAACGGTACAACAGGTGTTTACTCAATGTGGTTCAAACTGCAACTGAACTGTACAGATTACTACTCAACGTTATATACAGGTGTGGTCACTGCCGGTACTACAGTATACATGAGCTGTTAAAAGTAGTTCTCCCCCTTAAAGGTACATACATTACAACGAGGAGAAATAGTAGACATTAACCGAGGAGGACGAGGAGAGACAGTAGACATTAACCCAGGAGGACGAGGAGGAACAGCAGACATTAACCGAGGAGAACGAGGAGGGACAGTAGACATTAACCCAGGAGGACGAGGAGGAACAGCAGACATTAACCCAGGAGGACGAGGAGGAATAGCAGACATTAACTTAGGAGGACGAGGAGGAACAGTAGACATTAACCCAGGAGGACGAGGAGGAACAGCAGACATTAACCCAGGAGGACGAGGAGGAACAGCTGACATTAACCCAGGAGGATGAGGAGGAACAGTAGACATTAACCCAGGAGGACGAGGAAGAACAGTAGACATTAACCCAGGAGGACGAGGAGGAATGGCAGACATTAACCCAGGAGGAGGAGGAGGAATAGCAGACATTAACCCAGGAGGGCGAGGAGGAACAGTAGACATTAACCCAGGAGGACGAGGAAGAACAGTAGACATTAACCCAGGAGGACGAGGAGGGACAGTAGACATTAGCCCAGGAGGAGGAGGAGGAATAGCAGACATTAACCCAGGAGGATGAGGAGGAACAGCAGACATTAACCCAGGAGGAGGAGGAGGAACAGCAGACATTAACCCAGGAGGACGAGGAGGAATAGCAGACATTAACCCAGGAGGAGGAGGAGGAACAGCAGACATTAACCCAGGAGGGCGAGGAGGAACAGCCGACATTAACTCAGGAGGATGAGGAGGAACAGTAGACATTAACCCAGGAGGACGAGGAGGAACAGTAGACATTAACCCAGGAGGACGAGGAGGAATAGCAGACATTAACCCAGGAGGACAAGGAGGAATAGCAGACATTAACCCAGGAGGACGAGGAGGAATAGCAGACATTAACCCAGGAGGACGAGGAGGAATAGAAACATAGAAACATAGAAGATAGGAGCAGGAGTAGGCCATTCGGCCCTTCGAGCCTGCTCCGCCATTCAATGTGATCATGGCTGATCATCCAAACTCAGTACCCTGTCCCCACCTTTTCCCCATATCCCTTGATCCCTTCAGCCTCAAGAAACATATCCAACTCTTTCTTGAATATATTTAATGAACTGGCCTCCACCGCCCTCTGTGGCAGAGAATTCCACAGGTTCACCACTCTCTGGGTGAAGAAATTCCTCCTCATTTCAGTCCTAAATGGCTTACCCCTTATCCTTAGACTATGACCCCTGGTTCTGGACTCCCTGGCCATCAGAAACATCCTTCCTGCATCTAGTCTGTCCAGGCCTGACAGAATTTTATAGGTTTCGATGAGATCCCCTCTCAATCTTCTAAACTCCAGTGAGTATAAGCCCAATCGACACAATCTCTCCTCATACGTCATTCCTGCCATCCCAGGTATCAGCCTGGTGAATCTTCGCTGCACCCCCTCCATGGCAAGAATGTCCTTCCTCAGGTATGGTGACCAAAACTGCACACAATACTCAAGGTGCGGTCTCACTAAGGCCCTGTACAACTGTAGCAAGACATCCTTGTTCCTGTACTCGAACCCTCTTGCTACGAAGGCCAACATACCATTTGCCTTCTTAACCGCCTGCTGCACCTGCATGCTTACCTTCAGCGACTGGTGCACAAGGACACCCAGGTCTCTTTGCACTTCCCCTTCTCCCAATCTATTGCCATTCAAATAATAATCTGCCTTCCTGTTTTTGCCACCAAAGTGGATAACCTCACATTTATCCACATTATAGTGCATTTGCCATGTTTCTGCCCAATCACCCAACCTGTCCAAATCGTACTGGAGTTTCCCGACATCCTCCTCGCAGCTTACCCTCCCGCCCAGCTTTGTGTCGTCTGCAAATTTGGAGATATTACATCCAATTCCCTCGTCCAGATCATTAATATATATTGTGAACAGCTGGGGTCCTAGGACTGATCCTTGCGGTACCCCACTAGTCACTGCCTGCCACTCGGAAAATGACCCGTTTATTCCAACTCTTTGCTTTCTGTCCGCCAACCAGTTCTCTATCCAAGTCAATACCTTGCCCCCAATCCCATGTGCCTTAATTTTGCACGCTAATCTCTTGTGTGGGACCTTATCGAAAGCCTTCTGAAAGTCCAAATACACCACATCCACTGGTTCTCCCTTATCTATTTTACCAGTTACATCCTCAAAAAATTCCAGTAGATTAGTCAAGCATGATTTACCTTTTGTAAATCCATGTTGACTTTGTCCGATCCTGTCACTGCTTTCCAAGTGCTCTGCTATTACATCTTTTATAATAGACTCTAGAATTTTCCCCACTACCGATGTCAGGTCTATAATTCCCCGCTTTTTCTCGACCACCTTTTTTGAATAGTGGGGTAACATTAGCTACCCTCCAATCCATGGGTACCGTTCCAGAGTCTATCGAGTTCTGGAAGATGATCAGTAGTGCATCTACTATCTCTAGGGCCACTTCCTTAAGTACCCTGGGATGTAAACCATCAGGCCCTGGGGATTTATCGGCCTTCAGTCCCATCAATTTTCCTAACACCATTTTCCTACAAATACTGATTTCTTTCAGTTCCTCGCTTTCATCAGACCCTATGCTCCCCGGCATCTCTGGGAGGTTATTTGTGTCCTCCTTTGTGAAGACAGAACCAAAGTATGCATTTAGTTGGTCTGCCATTTCCTTGTTTCCCATTATAAATTCCCTCACTTCTGACTGCAAGGGACCTACGCTTGACTTCACTAATCTTTTTCTCTTCACATATCTATAAAAGCTTTTACAGTCAGTTTTTATGTTCCCTGATAGCTTACTCTCATATTCTATTTTCCCTTTCTTAATTAATCCCTTTGTCCTCCTTTGTTGACTCCTAAACTGCTCCCAATCCTCAGGATTATTGCTTTTTCTAGCCAATTTATATGTCCTCTCCTTGGATCTTATGCTATCCCTAATTTCCCTTGTTAGCCACGGTTGAGTCACCTTTTTTGTTTTATTTTTACGCCAAACTGGGATGAACAAATTCTGTAGCTCATCCATTCGGTCTTTGAATGTTTCCCATTGCCTATCCACCGTCAACCCTTTGAGCGCCATTCCCCACTCAATCCTGCCCAACTCGCTCCTCAGACCATCGTAGTTTCCTTTATTTAAATTGAGGACCCTTGTCTCTGAGTCAACTACTTCATTCTCCATCTTAATGAAGAATTCGATCATATTATGATCGCTCCGACCCAAGGGGCCTCGTACAACAAGATTGCTAATTAATCCTTTCTCGTTGCATAATACCCAGTCTAAGATGGCCTGATCTCTGGTTGGTTCCTCGACATATTGGTCCAGGAAACCATCCCGTAAACACTCCAGGAATTCCTCCTCCACAGTATTGTTACTAAAGTAGACATTAACCCAGGAGGACGAGGAGGAACAGCAGACATTAACCCAGGAGGAGGAGGAGGAATAGCAGACATTAACCCAGGAGGACGAGGAGGAACAGTAGACATTAACGCAGGAGGAGGAGGAACAGCAGACATTAACCCAGGAGGACGAGGAGGAATAGCAGACATTAACCCAGGAAGAGGAGGAGGAACAGTAGACATTAACGCAGGAGGAGTAGGAGGAACAGCCGACATTAACCCAGGAGGACGAGGAGGAACAGTAGACATTAACCCAGGAGGACGAGGAGGGACAGTAGACATTAACCCAGGAGGACGAGAAGGAACAGTGGACGAGGAGGAACAGCAGACATTAACCCAGGAGGACGACGAGGAACAGCAGACATTAACCCAGGAGGATGAGGAAGAACAGCAGACATTAACCCAGGAGGACGAGGAGGAACAGTAGACATTAACCCAGGAGGAGGAGGAGGAACAGCAAACATTAACCCAGGAGGACGAGGAGGAACAGTAGACATTAACCCAGGAGGACGAGGAGGAACAGCAGACATTAACCCAGGTGGACGAGGAGGGACAGTAGACATTAACCCAGGAGGACGAGGAGGAACAGCAGACATTAACCCAGGAGGATGAGGAAGAACAGCAGACATTAACCCAGGAGGACGAGGAGGAACAGTAGACATTAACCCAGGAGGACGAGGAGGAACAGTAGACATTAACCCAGGAGGATGAGGAGGAACAGCAGACATTAACCCAGGAGGACGAGGAGGGACAGTAGACATTAACCCAGGAGGACGAGGAGGAACAGCAGACATTAACCCAGGAGGACGAGGAGGGACAGTAGACATTAACCCAGGAGGACGAGGAAGAACAGCAGGCATTAACCCAGGAGGACGAGGAGGAACAGTAGACATTAACCCAGGAGGACGAGGAGAAACAGTAGACATTAACCCAGGAGGACGAGGAGGGACAGTAGACATTAACCCAGGAGGACGAGGAGGGACAGTAGACATTAACCCAGGAGGACGAGGAGAAACAGTAGACATTAACCCAGGAGGACGAGGAGGAACAGTAGACATTAACCCAGGAGGACGAGGAGGAACAGCAGATATTAACCCAGGAGGACGAGGAGGAACAGTAGACATTAACCCAGGAGGAGGAGGAGGAACAGCAGATATTAACCCAGGAGGACGAGGAGGAACAGTAGACATTAACCCAGGAGGAGGAGGAGGAACAGCAGATATTAACCCAGGAGGACGAGGAGGAACAGCAGACATTAACCCAGGAGGACGAGGAGAAACAGTAGATATTAACCCAGGAGGACGAGGAGGAACAGCAGATATTAACCCAGGAGGACGAGGAGGAACAGTAGACATTAACCCAGGAGGAGGAGGAGGAACAGCAGACATTAACCCAAGAGGACGAGGAGGAACAGCCGACATTAACCCAGGAGGACGAGGAGGAACAGCCGACATTAACCCAGGAGGATGAGGAGGAACAGTAGACATTAACCCAGGAGGATGAGGAGGAACAGTAGACATTAACCCAGGAGGATGAGGAGGAACAGCAGACATTAACCCAGGAGGACGAGGAGGAACAGTAGACATTAACCCAGGAGGACGAGGAGGAACAGCAGACATTAACCCAGGAGGACGAGGAGGCAATTTAAAGACTGGGATTCCACTTAGCTGAGGCAACAGGGGAAGGAGACTTGGCAGGTCCTGCACCTGCTGTTGGTTTTTGTGGAACAACCACTTATGTTCAAACAGCCTGAAAAGATTTCTGTTTTCTTATATTTGTACTTTGAGGAGACCCTTACATGAGTAGCACAGTAAGGAAATGGCGCTGGCAGGAAATCAGTGCATTTCTCTCTTTCTTCAGGTGACCCACTGGCAGGACCCTCAACAGAATGGAAAGCTGGTAGTAACTCACCAACACCATAGGAGTGGGCCTTTGGCATAGCGGCAGCATCCCCGCTGCTGGGCCAGAAGGCGTAGGGTTTCAAACCCCGCTCCAGACAGTCCCGGCAAGTGGAGTCTGAGCTCCGGCTCTAAATTCTAGGTTAACATCCAGCGGGATACTTGCGTCCGTGGGTGTGGGTGGCACCCCCCCCCTCGTATGGGTTGTGGGAGCCCGTAAAACCCTCCCGCCATAGGACTAACCACCCTAATGGCTGGTACGAAGATGGTTACGGTCACGGAAGGAGCGTTAATCGTGGCCAGAAATCCTTCCACCACTTCATACAGTTCCCCAAAGGGAACAGTGTGAAGACACGTACGACGACGACCAACACCATCATTCACCCTCTTACTCACACTCAGAGGCTAACTCAGGAATATAGGAACTTAGGAATTGTTAGGCCGGTTCCTTTGAGGAGACCAGTTCTTTCTAAATAGGCAGGTAATTCTAATATTGATCATTTCTATCACCCAATAGAAAACATAAGAACATAAGAATTGCTAGATGAGAAAAAGACCAAAGTCCATCTAGTTTGCCTTCTGCCATCCTGGCAGTCGTATGATACGCCGGTAATGGAGTTTTTGACTAATCATGGCAATCAGTCTCTATCAATCAGTCTACAACAGACCCAAACATGACACGAGAGAAACCCCCCCAGTGGTGGAGAACTTTGGGAACCATAGCTCCAAAGTTAGCTGTGCCTCCCAGCAGATGAGGAGTGGGTACTGGAGGCTGTACAACATACAAGGGAGCAAGAGGAAGAAGTAGTGGAAGTGAAAATGTTGGCTGTTGACTGAAGACCAGTTGGAGGGTGATCTCAGGGGTCCTACCATGAAAAGAAGGATGCGGGCAGAGTACCAAACTCACACAAAGGCACTGTAAAATCCCTCCAAAGAATGTGCAGCAGAGACCAGTGCCATTCTTTGCAGTAACATCAGACAGCGTGTCTGAAAAACGCAGAGTAGACATTGGAAGGCAGTACAGTTAGGTTGAACCAAGGTTTGTTGGCCTTCCTACAAAGCATGCAGCAACACGAGTGCCATCTCCCATAGAGACCTGAATTACACGGGCTAGAGCCACAGCAGGAGAATCACTCATGCAGCAACACGAGTGCCATCTCCCATAGAGACCTGAATTACACAGGCTAGAGCCACAGCAGGAGAATCACTCATGCAGCAACACGAGTGCCATCTCCCATAGAGACCTGAATTACACAGGCTAGAGCCACAGCAGGAGAATCACTCATGCAGCAACACGAGTGCCATCTCCCATAGAGACCTGAATTACACAGGCTAGAGCCACAGCAGGAGAATCACTCATGCAGCAACACAAGTGCCATCTCCCATAGAGACCTGAATTACACAGGCTAGAGCCACAGCAGGAGAATCACTCATGCAGCAACACGAGTGCCATCTCCCATAGAGACCTGAATTACACGGGCTGGAGCCACAGCAGGAGAATCACTCATGCAGCAACATGAGTGCCATCTCCCATAGAGACCTGAATTACACAGGCTAGAGCCACAGCAGGAGAATCACTCATGCAGCAACACGAGTGCCATCTCCCATAGAGACCTGAATTACACAGGCTGGAGCCACAGCAGGAGAATCACTCAGGAATAGTTCCACTGCTGCCAAGCAGGCTTTGGAATGCAAAGTTCTGCTCCAAGTGCCACACCATCCTGATTTGGACATATCTCGCCATTCCTTCATCGTCCCTGGGTCAATATCCTAGAATTCCCTACCTAGCACCGTTGTGGGAGCAACATCACTAGAAGGACTGCAGCAGTTCAAGGAAAAGACTCACTGCCACCATCTCAGGGCAACTAGGGATGGGCAATAAATGCTGGCCTTGCCAGCATCGCCCACATCCTGAGAATAAATAAATGTCCAAGATACAGTTATGGACATCTTCAAGTTATTTGGAGAATGGTTACAGGCAACCATGAGGTATGGACCTCACAACCTCATAGATGCACACTGCTCACTGGACATTGAGAACATAGTAGAAAAGCATAATAATCAGAAGATTAACATTCATTTAACTCTGAGCAAGTGATAGCGACGGGCCTGATTTTGTGGATTGTGTGGGAAATGGTCGGATTCCCCCAAATGTGGGGTTTCTGACACACAAAAAAATGTGTCAGCCAGCTCCACGCAATTTTCCCTCAAGTGGCCAATTAATTTCCAGTCTGTCGGCAGCCTTGCTAATTGTCCATTTCCAGTCAGGAAGCCCCACAGTATGATGTCATCATTCGTGGTGCTTTCAAGGTCCACAGCAAGCATTGCTTCCTCTGTTGGCTTCCAAACGAACCATACAGGATGGCAGAGGAGCCTGCAGCAGCTGTGGCCAGTGCCAGACCCCGAGCTGCCTCCAAATTCGACGAAGCTTCACTGCAGGCATTATTGGATGGGGTTAGGGCCCACAGGAAGGTCCTCTTCCCTAGGTCAGGCAGGAAGAGGCCTCCCACTGAGACCAAGGCTGCATGGATGCAGGTGTCAGCAGATGTCAACTCGAATGTGCATGTCACCTTAGCATCACATCTCTAACTCCTTCCTCTACTCCCTCACAGGACCATCCAGAGCCTCCGTCCCCACTGTGGAGGAGGAAGAGGCTGTGCAGCCAGACTCCTCAGAGGAAGCTCCAACCTCTGAGGGCGCAGAGTCAGCAGAAGTAAGCGCACCCAGCACCAGCGCAGACACTCACACTTCGGGGGGACCTTCAGGACATAGAGTAGTGTTGTCACCTGGTGTATCACAGCTCACAAGTGAGCATCAGCAGATTCTGGAGACAGGGACAGCAGTGGAGAGTCCTCGTCGGAGGGCGCAGGACGCTGCCAGCTCAGCTCAACTGCGCTGCATGTTGATCCTCTGCCTCTGGGTCCATCCGCAAAAGAAGAGGTGATGGATCTCCATGCACAGATGCAGGAGTCTCTGGCAGGTTTTGTCTCCAGGGTCGCTGCGAGTGCGGAGCGAATGGAGGAGTCCTTAGTGACCATGAGCAGAGCCTCTGTGGAGTCATTGGCGCAGGAACGCATCACCATGGAAAGGTTGGCAACCTCCATGGAGGAGATAACTCGCCAGGATACGGAAAACATGGTGAGTGCTCATAAGAGAATGACATCTCTTGAGGAGCGTTGGCCATCTGTTGAACAGAGAAACCAGATCTTCATGGAAGTCCTTCTGAGTAGGACTGCCAGTGCAGAAATGGGTCCCCATGGCCCCCTAAAGCGCAGCAAGGTGCTCTCAAGCCACTTCCAAGCGCTGGCCCCTTCTGGTCTGTTCAGCTTCAGGTGAGTGAGCAGCAGCCTGGTGCTCCTGGTGCTCATCCTGCTGTTCCTGGTTCTGCCGCTGCCGCCTCTGCTGCTGGAGATCCTCTAATGGCAAGAAGGGAAGGAAAAAGAGGCGTGCCATGCTTCTGATAGATGCCTCCGCTGAGGAAGCGCTGAGTGAGGGTGGCGAGAGGGGCTTCCCAGGAGATCACATTGGAGAAGTGTGTGAGGCTCCAACCTTGCACAGCTGTGCCTAAGCCTAAGCCTTGAAGAAGTAGCCCCAAACCTGCAACAACAAGGTCTTTCAACATACAAATGCTGTCCCTTTAAATCTCAGCTTTCCCGAATGAGCTGCAGCTGACAGCAAGCAAGCCGGCAAGCTTCACGCCAGGTTTCATCAGCGGGGTTCCCCGCAGGCGTGTTTAGCGTGGGGAACCCCTGAAAATCGCAAGGGCACCCTAAAATCGGCTTAAACATGGTGATAATTGCTCATTACTGTTCCGACGGCTAGTCCCGCCAGCGGCGGTTGGGACTAAATCGGGTCGCGGAGAAATGGCGGTCCGAAAGTCGGACGGGGCGGGGAATCAGGCGGGGGGGGGGGGGGTCGCGACCCGCTTTTTCGGCCATTTTCGGCCCCCGGCCTCCTGGAAAGCCGCCTGACGGCTGGCAGAAAATCGGGGCCAAGTGTCTCTGAAAACAATGAGCCCACAGTGACCACATTATTAGAGAACCCCCAGTGGTGACCTTCATTGCCACTAGTAATGCCTGGCAGATGTTTGACTATCTGAATAGGTCTTCAAGGCTCAATCATGGGCATCAGTCATAATCTTCCTGTTGAGCCTGTGCTCCTCATTCTCTGCTCCTTTGCGTAGTGTAGCCCAGTTATCTCACGTTTTTGCGATAGTCCAGCTTTTTGTGATTGGTACTTATTGTGATTCACAGGCCTTCTATGCACTCTGTTCTCCGAGTCCACCCTCTGCTCCTTAACCTCCTGCTCCAAGGTGATATACCCATCAACAGCTGCTATGCTCACTCTCTCAGACAGAAAACTCCTTGGTACCATTTATTTTGTTCACTGCTTTGGTGATACTTAAAAATAATCTTCCTCTTTGTTACCTTCACTGGTCCAGAAGGTCCACAGGGGTTCTCTCCACCTCCAGCCAGAGTTACAGTGGGAGACCAGGAGACATCCCCCAGCCTCGTGGAATATCAAGGCCACTAAATCAAGGTTTGATCTGGGGTAAGATACTTGGGGGTGAATTTCCTCCCGCTCTGCTGCCGTAACTACAGCGGAGGTTTGGCAGAAACACCATTTAACTGTGTTAACAGGGTTTTCTGCCGAAGTTGCGTTTTTTTTGGCATGGGATAGGTACCAAGGAAATTTACCCCCCGTACTTTTGATGTATCCCACTCCAGAGACTTGAGCACAAAATCCAGGCTGACACTTCAGTGCAGTACTGAGGGAGTGCTACACTGTCGGAGGTGCCGTCTTTCGGATGAGATGTTAAACCGAGGCCTCATCTGCCCTCTCAGGTGAATGTAAAAGATCCCATGGCACTATTTTGAAGAAGAGCAGGGGACTTCATCCAGTGTCCTGACCAATATTTATCCCTCAACCAACATCACTAAAACGGATTATCTGGCCATTATTTAATTCCTGTTTGTGGGAGCTTGCTGTGCGCAATTGACTGTCACGTTCCCTACATTACAACAGTGACTACACTTCAAAAGTACTTAATTGGCTGTAAAGCGCTTTGGGACACCTTACGATCATGAAAGGCGCTATATAAATGCAAGTTCTTTCTTTTTCTCTCTTTTTCCTTCTTTATGTGACTTGGCAACTGCAGAATACTGCACAGGCTCCACATAATGAGCAGCAAGAAGCAAAAAGGAGCTCTATTTTGGAGGGATGGGAATACTCAGAGCAGCAATGAATGTGAACAAATTTTCAATTGGAGCTTCCCCCGACATTACTGCACCGTTTACCTGCATTTACTTTTTTGCTATAGTTAGGGAAGACCAGAAAATCTGGCCCTAAATGCCCAAAGAGGCAAATGTGCTATTCTCCACAGGTTGATAAGCACAACTGACACGGGCTCGATGGGCCGAATGGCCTCCTTCTGTGCTGTAACCATTCTATGATTCTATGATAAGCACAAAAGTGTTCACTGAAACTTTTTGGTGGTCAATGGGTTAAAATACATTTTTTGCTATTATTTTTGATCATTAAAAATTGTGGATTAAACAATGAATATTCATGCAATATAGATGAATTAAAATAGGGAATTAATTTAAACATAGATCTGTGGGATTGGAAGTACAGGAGCATCCAATAACGTGAACTGTCACCAGCACCATCACAATTAACCTAGACTGACCTATCACGAGTTTGAAAATGACTCTTGGCTAGAGGAAGCTTTTACCAGTATTTGTATCTTAATATTTGGTTTGCTTTTGCCTGATAATCACAAGGGAGAAATACGATCTCTTCTGGAACACGTCAAGATTATATAAAAGTCTTTTTTTTTGTACGAGTTTGTACAGACCATTAATCCTGCGTCTATTAGGCTGCCTGGCAATGCTGGGCCAAAGTAAACACCTTACACTCTACAAAGTCCCCACAATATTAGCCGTTCTTCTTGTTTAATGTCCTACGCTAGCTGTGAGATTATGAGGAGACAGGGACAGCTACTTATGTCTTCTTCAACATACGGTGAGTAGTTACGGTAGAGACAGAAAGGGTGAACATGCTGCAGTCCACGCATGAAATGTCGAGCTTCAGAACAGCCCAATAGACTCAGTTACACTTTGGGCACTTCTGTGTCTTGGCAACACCACTCCCTTCTGTCAATCACAGCTAAACAGACATTGGTTGTTTTGGCAAGTGGGAAGTGGACATGTGTGAGAACAAAGATATACTTGTTGCCTCAATGCATAAAGCTGGCAAGCATTTTTCTAGAAATATGAAATGGTACCGCAAGAATTAGCATCCCTGCCAACCCTGTAAAAAAAAATCCAAGGAAAGCTGGAAACCCTTAGCAGTATTCACTAGCTCAATTGCAGCTCAGCAGTCAGCCCAAGTTACACCACTCTCAACGAAAGGCACTTTATTTTTCTTAAATGAAGTCAAACAGATCCAAACAGATTCTGCTTGGATTCATTCTGGAAGTTAAACTGGTCTGATAGCATAGCGGCTTAGATATCGTTAGACAGTACCTCCCAAACCCATGACCTCCACCACCTAGAAGAACAAGGGCAGCAGGCGCATAGGAACACCACCACCTCCAAGTTCCCCTCCAAGTCTCATACCATCCTGACTTGGACATATATCGCTGATCCTTCATTGTTGCTGGGTCAAAATCCATGGAATCCCCTCCCTAACAACATTGTGAGAACACCTTCACTGTACGGAGTGCAGTGGTTCAAGAACAAGGTCCACCACCTTCTCAAGGGCTACTAGGGATGGGCAGTAAATGCCAGTCTTGCCAGAGATGCCCTTATCCCGAGAATGAATAATAAAAAACGGTCACCACTTCACTCCCCTTTCTTTGCAGGTTCAAGTCCTAGTACAATTCTGGAGCCTTCAGCTGTTGCTTTTTGAGTTTCAGTGTTCCTTGACTGTAGTATTCGATGAGATGTGCTCAGTTCCATGGACCAGAACATTTTACCCCCATCAAAAGCAAAAATAAGAAGTCTTACCAAATGCTTCTATCGCTCTCCGCTTCCCTATCCCAAAGGAAGCAGGCCTCAGGGTTCACGTTGTAAGAAAGCGAGTGAAACTTTGCATTAACATTTTTTTGTTGCTTGTTTATTTATGTTCTGAGTGGTTACGGATGGATAAATCTCTTTTATTTCTGTGTATCTAATTGAGAATACAAGAAAGGGTTGACTCAAAGAAGGGGTATCTATGAACTATGAAGTTCTGACAAACTTCAAGTGTTACTCATTATATTAATGACATTAAGAACAGATTCCTTACCTTTATTATCTGTTGGGAGCACTGTCTGAAACATCAAACCGAAAGCTTTAAGTAAATACTAATAGTTATATAACACAGCTACTAAGTGAAAACCCCTGGGTAGTGTGGCATTTTTATATTCTCTGTACTGTGTTCCCCAGGATATGATTACTCTACTTTGGTGTCTACCCTGTTTTTCTACATTCTGAACAAGTTCCATTTAGTGTTCTCTGTATTTGGCCTCCTACACTGCTCAGTGCAAACTCCAGGATCAGGATTGCATCTTCCTCCTGGGCACTCTGCAGCCCTCTGGTCTGAACATTGACTTAAACTACCTTGGACCATAGCAGTCTTCCTCACTTTCCTGCCAGTCCCTCTCCCATTCTCATTTCACTGTGCTGCCCTCCAAGTTGAAATTGTTCTATTCACCCTCTATCATCCTGATGCCTTTTTTGAAGCCAACCGAGATGACACTTGCACATCATCTATCACTTTTCACCTCTTTCCCTCTTCTCAAATATATCTGTTCATAAGTATTACTACTACTGCTAATTCGTCTGGCTGTTGTAAATATAGAGCAACAACTATAGAATCATAGAATGGTTACAGCACGGAAGAAGTCCATTCGGCCCGTTGAGCCTGTGCCGGCTCTCTGCAAGAGCACTTCAGCTAGTCCCACTCCCCCGTCCTTTCCCCGTAGCCCTGCAAATTTTTTTCCTTCAGGTAATTATCCAATTTGCTTTTGAAAGCCGTGATTGAGACTGCCTCCACCACTCTTTCAGGCAGTGCATTCCAGATCCTAACCACTCGCTAAATAAAAAGGTTTTTCCTCATGTCGCCTTTGGTTCTTCTGCCAACCACCTTAAATCTGTGTCCTCGGTTCTCGACCCTTCCACCAATGGTTACAGTTCCTCTCTATCTAATCTGTCTGGACCCCTCGATCAAATCTCCTCTCATAGAAACATAGAAGATAGGAGCAGGAGTAGGCCATTCGGCCCCTTGAGCCTGCTCTGCCATTCAATGAGATCATGGCTGATCATCCAAATTCAGTACCCTGTCCCTGCCTTCTCCCCATATCCCTTGATCACTTTAGCCTTAAGAAATATATCCAACTCCTCCTTGAATATATTTAATGAATTGGCCTCTACTTCCTTCTGTGGTAGAGAATTCCACAGGTTCACCACTCTCTGGGTGAAGTAATTCCTCCTCATCTCTGTCCTAAATGGCTTACCCCTTATCCTTAGACTGTGGCCCCTGGTTCTGGACTCCCCGACCATCGGGAACATCCTTCCTGCATCCAGTCTGTCCAGTCCTGTTAGAATTTTATAAGTTTCAATGAGATCCCCTCATTCTTCTAAACTCCAGCGAGTATAAGCCCAATCGACCCAATATCTCCTCATAAGTCATTCCTGCCATCCCAGGTATCAGCCTGGTGAATCTTTGCCGCACTCCCTCCATGGCAAGAACATCCTTCCTCAGATAAGGCGACCAAAACTGCACACAATACTCAAGGTGTGGTCTCACCAAGGTCCTGTACAACTGCAGCAAGATATCCTTGTTCTTGCACTCAAACCCTCTCGCTACGTAGGCCAACATACCATTTGCCTTCTTAACCGCCTGCTGCACCTGCATGCTTACCTTCAGTGACTGGTGCACAAGGACACCCAGGTCTCGTTGCACTTCCCCTTCTCCCAATCTATTGCCATTCAGATAATAATCTGCCTTCCTGTTTTTGCCACCAAAGTGGATAACCTCGCATTTATCCACATTATACTGCATCTGCCATGCTTCTGCCCAATCACCCAACCTCTCAATCTTCTCTGCTCAAAGGAGAACAACCCTAGCTTCTCTAGTCTATCCACGTAACTGAAGTCCCTCATCCCTGGAATCATTCTCGTAAATCTTTTCTGCACCCTCTCTAAGGCCTTCACATCCTTCCTAAAGTGCGGTGCCCAGAATTGAACACAGTACTCCAGTTGAGGCCGAACCAGTGTTTTATACAGGTTCATCATAATCTCCACACTTTTGTACTCTACACCTCTATTCATGAAGCCCAGGATCCCGTAAACTTTTTAACTGCTTTCTCAACTTGCCCTGCCACCTTCAGCAATTTGTGCACATATACCCCCCAGGTCTCTCTGTTCATGCACCCCTTTAGGATTGTACCATTTAGTTTATATTTCCACTCTTCATTCTTTCTACCAAAATGTATCACTTCACACTTTTCTACATTAAATTTCATCTGCCACGTGTCCGCCCATTCCACCAGCCTGTCTATGTCCTCTTGAAGTCTATCACTATCCTTCTCACTGTTCACTATACTTCCAAGTTTGTCTCATCTGCAAATTTTGAAATTATGCCCTATACACCCACATCCAAGTCATTAATATATATCAAGAAAAGCAGTGGTCCTAGAACCAACCCCTGGGGAGCACCACTGTATACCTTCCTCCAGTCTGAAAAACAACTGTTCACCACTACTCTCTGTTTCCTGTCACTTAGCCAATTTCGTATCCATGCTGCCACTGTCCCTTTTATTCCATGGGCTTCAACTTTGCTGGCAAGCCTATTATGTGGCACTTTGTCGAACACCTCTTGGAAATCCATGTACAACACATCAACTGCATTGCCCTCATCAACCCGCTCTGTTACCTCATCAAAAAACTCGATCAAGTTGTTTAACATGATTTGCTTTTAACAAATCCATGCTGGCTTTCTTTAATTAATCTACACTTGTCCAAGTGACTGTTAATTTTGTCCCTGATTATTGTTTCTAAAAGCTTCCCCACTACCGAGGTTAAACTGACTGGCCTGCAGTTGCTGGGTTTATCTTTACACCCTTTTTTGAACAAGGGTGTAACATTTGCAATTTTCCAGTCCTCTGGCAGCACCCCCATTTCTAAGGAGGATTGGAATATTATGGCCAGTACCTCCACGATTTCTTCCTTCACTTCCCTCAGTGTCCTAGGATGCATCCCATCTGGTCCTGGTGATTTATCTACTTTAAATACAAGTAAATTTTACATTTAGGTGGTTAAGCCAGGTAATTGCATCAGGAGTAGCGCAGTGTATTGCTGTGATGCCTCCTTCGTATTTGTGAATTGGGCATTGAATCATTATAACTGCCCAGGTACACCCTGTCCGCAAAAAGCAGGACAAATCTAATCTGGCCAATTATCGCCCCATCAGTCTACTCTCAATTATCAGCAAAGTGATGGAAGGTGTCATCGACAGTGCTATCAAGCGGCACTTACTCACTAATAACCTGCTCACCGATGCCCAGTTTGCGTTCCGCCAAGACCACTCGGCTCCAGACCTCATTATAGCCTTGGTCCAAACATGGACAAAAGAGTTGAATTCCATGGGTGAGTGACTGCTCTTGACATCAAGGTAGCATTTGACTGAGTCTGGCATCAAGGAGTCCTAGTAAAACTGAAGTCAATGGGAATCAGGGGGAAAATGCTCCACTGGCTGGAGTCATACCGAGCACAAAGGAAGATGGTTGTGGTGGTTGGAGGTCAATCATCACAGCCTCAGGGCATTGCTGCAGGAGTTCCTCAGGGCAGTGTCCTAGGCCCAACCACCTTCAGCTGCTTCATTAATGACCTTCCCTCCATCATAAGGTCAGAAATGTGGATGTTCGCTGATGACTTCAGTGTTCAGTGCCATTCACAACTCCTCAGATAATGAAGCAGTCCATGCCCGCATGCAACAAGACCTGGACGACATTCAGGCTTGGGCTGATAAGTGGCAGGTAACATTCATGCCACAGAAGTGCCAGGCAATGACTATCTCCAACAAGCGAGAGTCTAACCACTGCCCCTTAACATTCAATGGCATTACCATCGCCGAATCCCCACCATCAATATCCTGGGGGTCACCATTGACCAGAAACTTAACTGGACCAGGCACATAAATACTGTGACAACAAGAGCAGGTCAGAGGCTGAGTATTCTGCGGCGAGTGTCTCACCTTCTGACTCCCCAAAGCCTTTTCACCATCTACAAGGCACAAGTCAGGAGCTTGACGGAATACTCTCCGCTTGCCTGGATGAGTGCAGCTCCAACAACACTTAAAAAGTTTGACACCATCCAGGACAAAGCAGCCAGCTTGATTGGCATCCCATCCACCACCTTAAACATTCACTCCCTCCACCACTGGCGTACCGTGGCTGCAGTGTGTGCCATCAACAAGATGCACTGCAGCAATTCGCCAAGGCCTCTTTGGCAGCACCTCCCAAACCCGCGACCTCTACCACCTAGAAGGGCAAGGGCAGCAGGCGCATGGGAACACCATCACCTCCAAGTTCCCCTCCAAGTTACACACCATCCTGACTTGGAAGTATATCGCCGTTCCTTCATCGTCGCTGGGTCAAAATCCTGGAACTCCCTACCTAACAGCACTGTGGGAGTACCTTCACCACACAGACTGCAGCCGTTCAAGAAGGTGGCTCACCACCACCTTCTCAAGGGCAACTAGAGATGGGCAATAAATGCTGGCCTTGCTAGCGATGCCCACATCGCATGAACAAATTTTTAAAAATTGGTTCCATGGTGTTGGATCCGTGGTTCAGTGGATATGCTGTTATCAAATAATCACACGGATGCTGTACATTAACAATAAACAAGTCTTTACTGGAGGAGGGTAGTCTCAAGACTGGGGGTACAGAGGCATGCGCAAAGCTTATATACAGGTGTGGTCACTGCCGGTACTACAGTATACAGGAGCTGTAAAAGTAGTTCTGACTTAAAGGCACATACACTACAATTCCTCCACTTTTAGATTAGTAGTACCCCTAATATTCAATTAACAATTGACATTTCAACATGTACATTAAACAACAAAAGTCCATTTATAGATTCAGTCTTTGGGGCGGCTTCCTGACCCTTTCGGGGATAGCGCCTTTCCAGAGGTTCTTGTTCTTGATGCAGAGGCAATTCTGACCCCTTTTCATCAGGTAGTTCATCGGGTTCCACTGCTACTGGGTCTGAGGTAGATGCTACCGGTATGTCGGGTTCATCCCCAGGTACTCGAGGCATGGGGTTGACGCGTTCCTGTGACACTAAGATCTGATCGACGTGGCGTCTCACAATGTTCTCCCCGACATCCACTGTGTACATTAATGGCCCCTGCCTTGTACATATCGTTCCGGGTTGCCATTTCTCTGTTCGATAGTCACGGGCCAAGACTGGTTGCCCTACATTGAAGCTCCTTGTCGGCTTCTCATTGATGTGCTGGAATTGTTTGTCCTCAACATTTCTTCGCACATTTGGTCTGAGCAAGTCCAGACGAGATCTCAACCTTCGGTTAAAGAACATCATGGCCGAGGTCTGGTTGGTAACTGCATGTGTCGCGTTTCGGTAGGCTAATAAGAAATTGTCCATCTTATGCTGTAGTGGAATTTCATCGTCGCACATGGCCTTTATCGCCTTCTTAAAGGTTTGTACGAACCTCTCAGCCAATCCATTTGTGGCTGGATGATACGGGGCGGATGTGTAATGCCTTACCCCATTCCTTCTCATAAATTTTTGGAACTCGTCGGACACAAACTGTGGTCCATTATCAGAGCAAATCTGCTCTGGCAAACCGTTCCTGGCAAATATGGTCCATAGGACTGCAATCGTTTTCTCTGTAGTGGTTGAAGACATTTTTATCACCTCAGGCCACTTTGAATGAGCATCCACTGCTATTAAGAACATTGAGTCCATGAATGGGCCAGCGAAATCAATATGCACCCGTTGCCATGGAGAGGAGGGCCACTCCCATGGGTGTAGAGGGGCATGTGGTGGTGCATTTTGGACCTTCTGGCATCCTAAGCAGCTCTTAGTTAGGTCTTCGATTTGTTGATCGATTCCCGGCCACCACACATAAGCCCTAGCAAGGCTTTTCATTTTCACTCCCCCCAGATGACCTTCATGTAGCTCATTTAGCACTCTCTCCCTTAACTTGGGTGGAATCACCACTCTGGATCCACACATCACTGTCCCCTGGCAGACTGACAGCTGTTCTCTTCTGGATGAGAATGCTGGCAACAGTGAGTCGCCATGAGTTGGCCATCCCCTCACCGTCAATTCATATACCCGAGACAGCGTCGGATCATTGTGGGTCTCCTTCTCTATATCCGCGTTCGTTACTGGCAATCGTTCAATTATTGACGAATAAAATATCTCGATAGGGCCCACTGCTGGTGCTTCCTCCACAGTAGGCAGTGGCAGGCACGATAGCCCATCAGCGTTCCCATGCTGTTTCGTGCCTTTATATTCTATTTCATATTGATTCGCCCCTAGAAACAGGGACCATCTTTGTAACCGCTGTGCAGTCATCACTGGAACGCCTTTCTTAGGATTAAAGATGGAGACAAGTGGTTGGTGGTCAGTCAGCAAGGTGAACTTCTGCCCATGCAGATAGTGGTTGAATTTTTTTACTCCCCATACTAGGCTGAGGGCCTCCCTGTCACTCTGGGCGTAGTTGCGCTCGGCTGAGGTTAGTGACCGAGACGCAACGGCTACTGGCCTCTCCAACCCGTCAGGGAATTTGTGCGACAGCACCACTCCAATACCATAGGGTGATGCATCACATGCCAAACGAATTGGTAGTGCTGGGTTGAAATGGGCCAACACCTCTTTTGATGTGATCAATTCTTTACACTTCTCGAAAGCTCGTCTACGTTCGTCATCCCACTTCCATTGTACCCCTGTTTGCAGTAGGGTGTTCAGTGGGTGTAATACCGTAGACAAATTTGGTAAGAACTTATGGTAGTAGTTTACCAGCCCGAGGAACGACCTCAGTTGTGACACATTTTCCCGTGCTGGACCCTTGACTACTGCCTCAATCTTGTCAGGGAACTTATGTAACCCCTCTTCATCGATGACGTGGCCACAATACGAGATCTGTTTCTGGAAAAACTCGCACTTGTGGCGATTAGCTCGTAGCCCATACTCCTTTAATCTGGTGAGCACCTTCTCCAAGTTGGCGAGGTGATCACCGTCATTTTCGCCCGTGACCAAGATGTCGTCCAAATAACACTGGGTCCCTGGAATCCCTTGCAGGACCTGATCCATCGCCCTTTGCCGGATAGCCGGAGCCGAGGCTACTCCAAACACCAGCTGGTTGTATTGATAGAGACCTTTATGAGTGTTGATCGTAAGGTATTGTTTTGAAGCTTCCTCTACCTTCATTTGCAAGTATGCCTGGGCTAGATCAATTTTGGTGAAGCGTTTACCTCCAGATAGCGAGGCGAAAATATCCTCAATTCGTGGAAGCGGATATTGTACCGTGTGAAGGACTGGGTTCACTGTCACCTTAAAATCCCCACAGATGCGGACCTTCTTTGGTTCCCCAGGCGTATTACTCAATGACGTCTTCATTACAGGAACGATTGCTGTAGCCCACTCACTCCAGTCCACTTTGGACAGTACTCCTGAACGTGCCAACCCTTCCAGCTCTGCTTCAACAGCTGGTCTGATCGCATAAGGCACTGGTCTGGCCTTCAGAAACTTTGGGCTTGCATTTTCCTCTATTTTAATCATTGCTGTTATTCCTTTTAGTGTTCCTAGTCCCTCCTGGAACACTTTTGCATCAGTTAGCATTTTTGACAGTCGTCCAGGTGTGACGTCATCATCCCTTTTGGCCTCAACCTTCAGTGCCTGTATGGAATGCCAATCTAATTGTATCTTCTGGATCCATTCACATCCTAGCAGTGGTGGTCCTCCATCTGGCAATACATATATATCCATTTTAGGTATTTCCTGGCCTTTATATGTCACTTTCACCCTTATTTTTCCTTTGGGGTAGACTTTTTGCCTCGTATACGTCTTCAAGACAATCTCTGTAGCTTTCAAGGGTATGTGTGAAAATAGCCGCTTGTAGTCTCTTTGCTTTATGACTGTTAGAGCTGACCCTGTGTCCAATTCCATTTTCACTTGGACTCCGTCTATCTTGAGTGTAACCCAGATAGTCTGGTGATCCTCCATTTCTGTTACCTTATGTAGTTTCAGACAACCCAGCTCCTTGATTCCGGAGTCTGTGTCACTTTTCTGTTCGTCTGAACCACTGTCCATCACCTGGTGTACCTTTTTGTACTCCTCCTGTGGAGATTTCTTACTGTTGGTTTTCTTCCCAGACCTGCAGACTCTTGCTATGTGTCCTGCTTTCCCACACTGTCTGCACACTTGGTCCTTGAACCAACAATCTTTCTGGTCATGTGTTGTTCTGCCGCAGCGATAGCACTTCCCTGTTCCATAGGACATTTGATTGGTGCCATATTCTTGCGGTCTCCGTTGTATCTCTGCAGCGCCCCTTGCGGCTGCTTCGTGTGATACTGCCATACTGAAAGCTTTGTCCAGCATAAGGTCCTTTTCTGATAGAAGCCGTTTCTGGGTTCCTTCACTTTGTAGCCCACACACAAACTTGTCCCTTAACGTATCTGCTAGTCCCGCTCCAAACTGGCAGTATTTCGATAGCTTGCGCAGTTCCGTTAGGTACTCAGCATTGCTTTCGTCTTTGTGTTGGTTCCTTTTATGGAACTTAAATCGTTCTGCTATCAGCAGTGGTGTGGGGTTTAAGTGACCCTGTAGGATTTCTACTATGCTTTCAAAATTCTTGTTTACCGGCTTCTCTGGGGTTATTAGATTTTGTAGTAACCCAAAAGTTTTTGCACCCATGGAATTTAACAGAACCAGTGCTTTATTAGCATCTGGCACTTCATTCGCCCTGCAGTACACCTCAATACGTTCCACATATGTCGCCCAATCTTCGACTTCATTGTCGAACGTAGAGATACTGCCACTCTTTGGCATCCTTGGGTGTGAGTTAACTGTCAAAAATGGCACCTCCCACGCTTCCCCTTCTTCTTCGCTGGCACAAAATGGCGTCTCCCGCGCTTTCCTTCCTTCCCGCGCTCGTCCTTCTTCTCCGCTGCAGCTTCTAAAAATGGCATCTCCCGCGCTCTTTCTTCTTCTCTGCGGCTCAATGGCATCTCCCGCGCGCCCCTCTCTTCGCCCCGCGGACCCTGTTCAGCCCGTGAGCCCTGGCTGTGCTCTGCGCGTTCTTCTTTTTATATTTTTCGACGCTGCTCAGTCTAGAACCCGGCTGTTTCTCTACCCTCTCTCTCTCCGTTTTGTTTTCTTTTTCTCGACGCCGCTCGGTGTTCAACCCCCGGCTGCGCCCTGCGCTCTTCACCCTCTGCCTTACCCCGTTGACGCTGCTCGGCTTCCTTTCCGCCGTCGGTCGGCTCCAGCCGCCGCTGCTCGGGAAGGGTCTGTGCTGGACCTGTCGTCGGTCTCTTGCTGCTCGTCGTGGCTGGGGAACCAAGCCCGGCTCTCCACAGCCTCCCCTGCGAAGTTCAATCTCTGCCTGACTGCTGGGCGGTTGCTCGTGGTCGACGCCCGTGTTCCTGGCCTCGACTATTTTTTTTTTTATGTTGCAGGTAGATTCGAATCGCCACTCGTCGCCACTGTTGGATCCGTGGTTCAGTGCATATGCTGTTATCAAATAATCACACGGATGCTGTACATTAACAATAAACAGGTCTTTACTGGAGGAGGGTAGTCTCAAGACTGAGGATACAGAGGCATGCGCAAAGCTTATATACAGGTGTGGTCACTGCCGGTACTACAGTATACAGGAGCTGTAAAAGTAGTTCTGGCTTAAAGGCACATACACTAGACATGGTCTGTTCTGTGTGACTACAGGCGCACACTGGAGCACCATGTATCCGCATCTGCCATGGTTTGTGCGGTTGCTGTTTAGGGTTTCCCAGAAACTTCACAGAAGATGGAAGCCAGTGATCACCCATGTCGGGTCTTTCACGAGGTGTTTGTTTGTGACTTCTTGTGACCTCCATTCGGCTTTCCAAGCATCATCAGGTTTGAAGTCACATTGTCAAAGACACATTGGCCCAGAACTTGGTGTCGGGGGCTTGCCGCGCGTGCAAGCCCCCGATCTGCACTCACCCTGCGCGCTGACATCTGAAGCCCGGGCCTGCTTGCATTTCCTGTCACAGGCCCGGTTCAGATGTCGGCGCGCTGTGCTTACCTGATCCAGCGGCGTAGTGAGATGTGCCGGCTGGGATCAGGTGAGCACTGTGCAGCCAATCATGAGTTTGAGAGTAAGAACTGTCAAACTCATGAAAACTACGGGGGCCCAAAACACTATTTAAACTTTAAATAAAAATTTAAAAAACATCCCAATCATTAAATTAAGTATAAATAAGTTAAAAAAAATAATTTAAACAATCTTTTTTTTTGAAAAAAATAAATTTTTAGTAAAAAGGGTCTAAAACTAAACTTACCTTATTGTAGATCCTTTAAAATAATAAACCTGTGGAAAAAAAATTCTAAATTACACTAAAACACCACTTACCTGTAAAAATAAATACTTACGTGTGCTTTTTACAAGCGTAAAGACCGGAGGCCTTTAGACATGCGCAAATCCCCCAAAACAGAGGAAATCCAAGACGCACGCGCTGCCCCCTACAGCACACGTGCTAGCCTCTTCACCTCTTGGGTTGGAGGAGAGGAAATGCCGGTTTTCAGCGCATGCGCTGTGCATGCTGAAAACCGGCATTTCCTCCGGCCAGACGCGTGAGTATCCCTTCCGTACTCACGCGTTTGGGGAGGAATTACTGCCCCAATGTTAGGCGCATGGGTGCAAAAGGGCTTGTGCAATTTCAAACGGTGGTGAGGGACATGGTAGATGGGGAGATGTTCATTTTCCACAATTCACTGGACCTCCCGGAGGGTTGCGGCATTTCATCGAATGGATGGGGGAGCGATGTGCGACAGCACGGTAGTCAGGGTGTTGGAGTCGACTTGAGGGTTCCAGTGATGCATCGCATTGTACTGTTCAGTTGGACATCAGGAGGGGAAAATTCAGCTGTTTGCGCCTCCCATTAGCACCTTAAGAGGGTGCTAATGGGACGCAAAGCAACTAGCACCCGGGCATGGCGATGTTTGCGCCGCTCGCGAAATTAAGTAGACATTTTGCGGTGGCGCTAAACACTACCGCCACGATCTCCTGCGCTGGCAGATTGTGACGTCAGTCGAGTGCGCAACGCCCCGTTAGCACCCCGGACCAGATATTGAGTGGCGCCCCCGCCTTACTGCTTGCCGCTAGCAATGACAGGTTGAGGGGAGCGTTATGCTGTCAGAAAGGGACCAGGGGAGCGCTATTTAAAGGCGACTGCTTCCTGCCTTTTTTTGTCGGTGACATTTTTGCACCACGCATTCTGAGAGAGAGAGAGAGAGTCTTCTGGAGAGATTCAACGCTGTGTGAAAGAGTTTTGAGTACTGAGCAGCACTTTGCAGGTTTATTTTGATTTGCCCTTCCTTGCTTCGTCAGCGCTCCGAGGTAGCGCCTCGCTCCTCGGCCTTTGTGCCTTAAGACAGGTGTGACGCGCCTGATTTAGCGTTCCAATCACCTCCAGGGGCAATAAAAGCCAAGTTTACTGTCGGAGGCGATAATTAGCGCCAGGCGCTAAACTTTGCACACGGCCGATAATGGCACCCCAAATGGGGCGATACCGAATTTTTCCCCCCAGGTACTTAAACCCATTAGCTGCCTCGGTGTACTAATATTTAGCATATTTAACCTACAGACTAGACCTGTTGCTTCCATTTGCTCTCTGTGTAGTGGTTATGATACGGGACTATTGTGGCTTGCATATAATAATCTAGAACGATCTTTCAAATGTACTAACATCAAAAGATCATTCTAGATTATTATATTCAATTTAGTCACATCGCGTGCAAGTTTACTTGAAACAAGGGTTTGCCAATCACTTTTTTTTGTAGGGGGAATTGTCCCTTCAAATGAATCTATAAGGCTTTCACTACCATTATCGGGGGAAGACAGATCATAGAATCATAGAATGATACAGCACAGAAGCAGGCCATTCGGTCCATCGAGTCTGTGCTGGCTCTTTGAAAGAGCTATCCAATTAGTCCCACTCCTTTGCTCCTTCCCCATTGCCCTGCAATATTTTCTTTTTCGAATATTTATCCAATTCCCTTTTTGAAAGTTACTTTTGAACCTGCTTCCACCACCCTTTCAGGCAGTGAATTCAAGATCATAACAACTCGCTGCATGAAAAGTTTCCCTCATCTCTCCCCGGCTCTTTTGCCAATTATCTTAAATCTGTGTCCTAAATTTCATATCTAAACTCGTTCAGGGAGCAGACCAAGGGTTATTATGTTTGAAAAACAAGCGACATTGTCTTACAGTAAACAAGGATCCTCGCACTGAAGTCACCAGTGGGTTGCACATTGATTCCAAAGTGATTAAATTTAAATTGGGAATAATTGAACTGGATTGATGTCAGCTGTCAGCCATGGCTCAATGATAGCGCTCTCGTCTCTGAGTCAGAAGGTCGTGGGGTTTGAGTCCCACTCCAAAGACTAGGCTGACACTCCGGTGCAGTACTGCACTGTCAGAAGAGCCATCTTTCGATGAGACGTTAAACAGAGGTCCCGTCTGCTCTCTCAGGTGGAAGTAAAAGATCCCATGGCACTTTTTCAAAGAAGAGCAGGAGAGTTTTCCCTTGTGTCCTGGGCCAATATTTATCCCAGATTATCTGGTCATTATCTCATTGCTGTTTCCCTGCATTACAACAGTGACCACACTTCAAAAGTACTTAATTGTCTGTTAAGCACTTTGGGATGTCCTGAGGTTGTGAAAGGCGCTCTAAAAATCCAAGCTCTTTCTTCTTAGAGTCAGCAGCTGGAGTCTTGGGTGAGTGCCCCGTGTGTGTTGGGGAAGGGGGGCAGTGGGAAGCTTTGAGCCCACAGCTTGATCTTCCATGTAGAACGACCGTGATCTGAAGGAAATGCCGGCAGCTCCGACCCCCCCGCTGGTCTCCCAGCATCCATGAAAATTATTGTGGATAATCGAGAATGCGGATAATAAGAGTGCAGAAAATTGAGGCTCCACTGTATTCATAGTTGCTGAGTTTTACGGCCTTTTTTATGTTTTGTTGAAATTAAAAACATTTCCTCCGTTTTTTTGGGGCATTAAATTATGAAAACTGAGAACAGAACTGCCCGTGGATCTGAGATTCCTATATTGAGACTGCCTTGGGCTGGCCCTCAGATGTTTTGTCCCATATTGTTTCTACATGTAAGGGATTCCTATCAATATCTGCACATAGTCACTGTCTTGACAAAGTGAGTTAATGCAGTAAAATACCGAGAAAGGAGAGAGAAAGAAAGAAATTCTATAGCAACAACTTTCTTAATATCACCTCCATTCAAGTCCAGGAAACAGTCGCTTTCATAGAATAGAACCATAGAACCATACAGCACAGAAGGAGGCCATTCAGCCCATCGTGCCTGTGACTGTGCCGATTTTTTGAAAGAGCTATCCAATTAGTCCCACTCCACCTGCTCTTTATCCACAGCCCTGCAAATTTTTACTTTCCAAGTATTTATCCAATTTCCCTTCTGAAAGTTACTATTGAATCTGGTTCCACCACAATGAATTCCAGATCATAACAACTCGCTGCATGAAGACATTTCTCCTCATCTCCCCCCTGGCTCTTTTTACAATTATCTTAAATCTGTCCTAAATTTCATATCTAAACTCATTCAAGGAACAGACCAAGTGTTATTATGTTTGAAAAACAAGTAACATTTTGAAAGAGAAGATCGCAAAGGTATGTCGGACATTATGAAAACTAGAAAAGGAACAAAGGGAAATAAAGGAAAATTCACATCAACTTGCTTTTTAATGGATTGGACACGCATGCTATGTTCTATTGGGAAAAGAGGTAAGAATGATTTGGAATCACATAGCCACCCTCTGTGCCCAACCATTCCCAGCCTCAAGCTGCCAATCCTGGCATTCCACTTTTGTCACAGATCCACTCATTTTGATATATTGAATCTTTCTGAGCTTTAAGATCTAGACAAATATAGCATAATCCCCACTACTTACACTGTCCATGTTTATCACCAGCAACCACCTATATCAGGCAAATGGTGCTGGCTATTTGCTAGCACCATAGGCGGCAATTACAAAGGCACTGCTTAAACCGTATTAAGCGGGCTGGCTATCTTGGGCAGCGCAATAGGTTCTTCAATAAAACAAAAGCAAAATACTGCGGATGCTGGAAATCCGAAATAGATACAGAGAATGCTGGAAACACTCAGCAGGTTCTTTGTTACATTTGCGGCTTGTTAATCCCTGTGTTAGTGAAATTGGCCCTTTTTGTCTTAGTAATTGGATTCATCAAAGGCATCAAAATAGAGCCGTGAAGGGCGAGCGAGGAAGAGAGAAACGCACAATCGAAACTTGCCTGGAATTCACAGACTGCCGTTTAATCCTTAGCACCTCAATATGTTAGCTCATTTCAGTCTGTTCGAGCAAATCCCTCCATGGCCTTGCCCCGCCCTATCTCTGTAACCTGCTGCAGCCCAACAACCTCTGTGCACTCTGCATTCCTCCAATCCTGGCCTCTTGTGCACCCCCATTTCTTTTGCCCCACCATTGGCAAACCTTTCTACCTCTCTCTCCTCCTTTAAGATGCTCCTTAAAACCTCCCTCATTGACCTGCCCTAATATCGCCTTATGTGGCTCGGTGTCAAATTTTGTCTGATAACGCTCTTATGAAGCGCCTTGGGACATTTTTGTGGAGTTTGCACATTCTCCCCGTGTTTGCGTGGGTTTCCGCCGGGTGCTCCGGTTTCCTCCCACAGTCCAAAGATGTGCGGGTTAGGTTGATTGGCTATGATAAATTGACCCTTAGTGTTAGGGGGATTAAATACGTGGGGTTACGGGGATAGGGTGGGATATGTGTTGGTGTAGGGGTTACGGGGATCGGGTGGGATATGTGTCGGTGCAGGCTCGATGGGCCGAAATAGCCTCTATCTGCACTGTGGGGTTTCTGTGATTTCTGTGATTTTACGATGTGAAAGGCGCTATATAAATGCAAGTTGTTGTTGTTAGAGCAACGAAATCGAAATGAGGAAGTTTAACACTGAGATCAAAAAAAGGAGATTTAACCTAGTATGGTTTAGCCGGCCACTGCTTATAGCGAGCAAATTGCGTTAACACCAGCGCACCCGCTATAAGCAATGGGGACTGTATTGCCAAGGAGGATAAGCTGAAAAGCCACCTCCTCGTCATCACCAACTGCTATTTATCTGATGGAGCTGAGGTACAGATCAAATGTGATCGAATTAATTGGCAGAGATGACTCAAAGGGCTGAAAGGCCTGCTCCTTTTCCTATGATTCAGATCCAGTAGTTATTTTGGCAGAAAATGAAACAGAGGTAGGTTTGTCACTGTTACGGTTCAAAGCCCCGATTCATGCACTGTATTACATCGCTGGACTGTATAATATTTTGGTTTATTGTTTTTTTGCAAATCAGATTTGAACTAAAATGACCTCCATTCCTATGAGCAGTGAGGACAAGAGGTGTGGAAAGTTTTGAGTGAATGTTCTGTGCATTTGATGACATTTTGTTGGCCAGTCACTGTTGTTATCACTTCAGCAGTGTTGCCAATGCTATTTTTTTTGGAAGCAAAGAGAGAGAGACAGAGAGAAAGGGAAAGGCAGAAAGATAGGAAAATAAAAAAAGGGACAGAGAAAGAAAGAGAACCCTAGGGACACAGAGAGAAGGAGAAAGACAGAAAGAGAATGAAAAGGAGAAAGAGAGAAAGGGAGACAAAAAGAAAGAGAAAAAAGTGAGAGAAAGGGAGGAAGTGATAAAGGGAAAGAGAAAGAAAGCAAATGAGAAAGCAAAAAAGAAAGAAAGCAAGGAAGAAAGAAAGAATGAATGAATTACTAGATTTCTTTCCTGACATCACTTCTATTTAAATCCAGAAATCAGTTGCCTTCACACCTAAAGTCGTTCCAGGTACAGACCAGATTACACTATCTGTTCTTCCCCTATCCTTTAATACGCTTAATTATCTTTCAGTTTTCAGACACCTGCTGTGTCTTTCCAGCATTTTACTCGTTTTTCATTTGCATTTTGTTTTTGCTTTTTATTAGCCATTGCTAACAGTTCTGCTAAGTAAGAAAGCCCCTTTATCTCTGTGCATCGCTGCTCTTTAGATGCGGGTTCACACATGTTTGTATTCTGCAGAGTGCAGAGCTACTGCAGGACGCTTGAGAATGTTTTTGTTGTTGGTGGAAAGCAGCTATGTTATTTGGCTGAAGAGATGTGGTGGAGCAGGGAAGTCCTGAGCAAATTACCCCGCAGTCATATTTAGGTTGACGTTCTTAGAGGAAGCCAGAAAAAAGAAATGTGTCCACCACATGGGACTCGTTCTGTGTAAAGTCTGTGCAATTTTATAAAAATAATAATGGGCCAGTGAGACTCGAGCATTGGGGGGCCGGAGGAGCATTGGGATGGCAGAGAGCATTGGAAGGGAGTGGGGGGCTGGAGGAGGATCGGGGGGGGGGGAGGCAGAGAACATCAGAGGGGGGTGGGGGGCAGGAGGAGGATCGGGGGGGAGGCACAGAACATCAGAGGGGAGTGGGGGGCTGGAGGAGAATCGGGGGGAGGCACAGAACATCAGAGGGGAGTGGGGGGCTGGAGGAGAATCGGGGGGGAGGCACAGAACATCAGAGGGGAGTGGGGGGCTGGAGGAGGATCGGGGGGAGGCAGGGAACATCGGAGGGGAGTGGGGGGCTGGAGGAGAATCGGGGGGAGGTAGAGAACATTGGAGGGGAGTGGGGGGCTGGAGGAGAATTGGGGGGGAGGCACAGAACATTGGAGGGGAGTGGGGGGCTGGAGGAGAATCGGGGGGGGGAGGCAGAGAACATTGGAGGGGAGTGGGGGGCTGGAGGAGAATCGGGGGGGAGGCAGAGAACATCGGAGGGGAGTGGGGGGCTGGAGGAGAATCGGGGGGTGGAGGCAGAGAACATCAGAGGGGAGTGGGGGGGCGGAGGAGAATCGGGGGGGGAGGCAGAGAACATTGGAGGGGAGTGGGGGGCTGGAGGAGAATCGGGGGGAGGCAGAGAACATCAGAGGGGAGTGGGGGGCTGGAGGAGAATCGGGCGGGGAGGCAGAGAACATCAGAGGGGAGTGGGGGGGCGGAGGAGAATCGGGGGGGGAGGCAGAGAACATTGGAGGGGAATGGGGTGGCTGGAGGAGAATCGGGGGTGGAGGCAGAGAACATCGGAGGGGAGTGGGGGGCTGGAGGAGAATCGGGGGGGAGGCAGAGAACATTGGAGGGGAGTGGGGTGGCTGGAGGAGAATCGGGGGGGAGGCAGAGAACATCGGAGGGGAGTGGGGGGCTGGAGGAGAATCGGGGGGGGAGGCAGAGAACATTGGAGGGGAGTGGGGTGGCTGGAGGAGAATCGGGGGGGAGGCAGAGAACATCGGAGGGGAGTGGGGGGCTGGAGGAGAATCGGGGGGGAGGCAGAGAACATCGGAGGGGAGTGGGGGGCTGGAGGAGAATCGGGGGGGAGGCAGAGAACATTGGAGGGGAGTGCGGTGGCTGGAGGAGAATCGGGGGGGAGGCAGAGAACATCGGAGGGGAGTGGGGGGCTGGAGGAGAATCGGGGGGGGAGGCAGAGAACATTGGAGGGGAGTGGGGTGGCTGGAGGAGAATCGGGGGGGAGGCAGAGAACATTGGAGGGGAGTGGGGGGCTGGAGGAGAATCGGGGGGGAGGCAGAGAACATTGGAGGGGAGTGGGGGGCTGGAGGAGAATCGGGGGGGAGGCAGAGAACATCGGAGGGGAGTGGGGGGCTGGAGGAGAATCGGGGGGGAGGCAGAGAACATCGGAGGGGAGTGGGGGGCTGGAGGAGAATCGGGGGGGTAGGCAGAGAACATCGGAGGGCCGGGGGGGGTGATCAGTGGGGGGGGGGGGTGGAGGGAGAGAATCATCGCCGGCCTGCCAGCCTGGAGGTGATCGGGGCGGGGGGGCAGAGGGAGAGAATCAGCGGGCACCGGGAGGTGATCGGGGGAGGGGGATGATGGTGAGAATGGGGCTGGCCTGGAGAACGATCAGGGGGGGAGGTGGGTGGCTGGGAAGACATTCAGAGGAATTTTAGGGAGGGGAGCGATTGGAGGCCTGGGGGTGGATTGGAAGCCCGGGACGGGGTCACCAATTGTAGTGGGTGGGTGAGCCAGGGACGCTGAAACCAGCAGTCTTCGCCTCCCATTAGCTGTCGGGTTTCCCGAGGCCTGCAACACCCGACCAGCCACTGTTAAATTTAAAATGGTGGTTAAATCTGAGGCACGCCAGCCTTATTGCAATATTTAAATAGACGACCCGTCACTGGGAGCGGATTGGCTGTTAAAACCGGAAGTGGACAGGTTGGAGGCGGGTTCTGGTCGGGAATCAGATTTTTAACACTTTAACTCACACCCAATCCCAGCCTACCCATTTTTTGGAGTTAAAATTCCCCCCAATGTACTTGCTACTGGTGAGGATAAGGATGCAGGCTGCGGGGAGGACAGCCAGAATGCGAACCATGGCACCGTGGCAGGAGGCAGTCCAAGGGCGGGGGTGGGAAGAGCAGAATAGAAAGGTTGTAGTCATAAGGGATTTGATAATTAGGGGATAGATAGCGGCCTCTGCAGTCGCAACCAAGCATCCAGGAGGGTGTGTTGCCTGCCCGGTGAAAAGGCAAAGGATATCTTGGAGTAAATGGAAAGGAACTTGGAAAGGGAGGGGGGAAAATCCACTTCATAGGGAAGAAAAGGGAGGAGGTCGTGCTACGGGAATATCAGAAGTTGGGAACCAAATTAAAAAACAGGGCCTCACAGGTGGTAATCTCGAGATTACTACCCAAGCCACGTGCTAATTGGCATAGGGATAGACCGATCAGGAATATTATGTCCGTGTATAATTGAGACACGGACTGCAGGAGTTGATTATAACAAGTCTTTACTGAATGGAGACAACCTGGAAACTGAAACTACAGAAGCCTGCTAGGGCCTTTTATACAGGGGTGGTCACTGCCAGTACTGCAGTCTGAGACCAGTTATTCCCTTAAAGGTACATACACAACAATTCCTCCCCTTTTAGATAAACAGTATATAACATTCATTTAACAACTAAATAATAACTAATTACAATTACAATTATGGTTGCTAGATACATTGGTTGAAGTTAAGCAATTATAAGTTCAGTCTTTGAGGAGGCTTCCTGATTCTGTCTGGATAACACCTCTTTGGGATAGCAGGTTCTTCTGGCAAGGTTGAGTCGGGATCAATGTCGTTGTTTGGTTCGTCTGCTTCCAATATCACCGATTCTGCGGTAGATGCAATTGGTACTTCGGTTTCATCGTCAGGTGTATCAGATCGTGGTGTGGAGTTGACGTTTTCCAGTGACTCTAGAATCTGGTCAGCATGGTGTCTTACAATGCTCTCCCCAACGTCCACGGTATACATTAGAGGTCCTTGCCGTGTACAGATCATTCCTGGCTGCCATTTCTCTGTGCGGTAGTCCCGGGCCAAAACTGGTTGACCTATCTTAAAACTCCTGGTCGGCCTTTCATTCATATTCTGAAACTGCCTGTTCTCCACATCTCTTCTGATGTTTGGTTTAACCAAATCCAAGCGGCATCGTAGTCTTCGATTGAAGAACATCATGGCTGGAGTTTGGTTGGTAACCGCATGTGTCGCATTCCGGTAGGCAAACAAGAAGTTATCCACCTTGTGTTGTAGGGGTATATCTTCATTACACATTGCCTTGATAGCCTTCTTGAATGTTTGAACAAACCTCTCGGCCAATCCATTAGTGGCTGGATGATATGGGGCGGATGTGTAATGCTTAACACCATTGTTCTTTAAGAACCTCCGGAACTCTTCAGACACAAACTGTGGTCCATTGTCAGAGCAAATCTGTTCAGGCAGCCCATTCCTGGTGAATATGGTTCGTAAGATTTTGATAGTTTTTTCTGTGGTGGTTGAGGACATTTTTATTACCTCTGGCCACTTTGAATGTGCATCCACCGCAATTAAAAACATCGAGTCCATAAAGGGACCAGCAAAATCAATGTGCACCCTTTGCCATGGAGATGAGGGCCACTCCCATGGATGTAGAGGGGCTTGTGGTGGGGCGTTTTGGACCTTCTGGCATCCTGTACAGCTCTTGGTCATCTCTTCGATTTCTCTATCAATTCCCGGCCACCACACAAACGCTCTGGCTAAGTTCTTCATTTTTACCCCTCCCAGATGACCCTCATGAAGCTCATTGAGCACTCTATCCTTCAATTTGGGTGGAATTACTACTCTGGATCCACACATCAAGGTTCCTCTGCACACTGACAGCTGTTCTCTTCTCGGCGAGAATGCTGGCAGCAGTGGTTCGCCATGTGCTGGCCATCCCTTCACCATTAAATCATAGACCCAGGAGAGCGTTGGGTCATTTCGTGTTTCCTTTTCTATGTTTGCATTCGTCACAGGGAGACATTCGACTATAGTCGATTGGAATAATTCCACTGGATCCACTGCCAGTTCTTCTTCCACCGTCGGCAACAGTAGGCGCGACAATCCATCAGCATTCCCATGCTGTTTAGTTCCTTTGTACTCGATGTCATATTGGTGAGCCCCTAGGAAAAGGGACCACCTCTGTAGCTGTTGTGCCGTCATTATCGGTACGCCCTTCTGAGGGTTGAAAATGGAGACGAGAGGTTGATGATCAGTTAGTAGAGTAAATTTCTGACCGTGCAGGTAGTGATTGAACTTCTTCACCCCCCAGACCAGGCTGAGGGCCTCTCTGTCAATCTGGGCATAGTTACGCTCGGCTGAAGTTAACGAGCATGACGCAAAAGCTATCGGCCTCTCTGAACCATCAAGGAATTTATGTGACAGTACCGCCCCAATGCCGTAGGGAGACACATCACACGCCAGTCTTATCGGTAGTGATGGGTTGTAGTGAGCCAATACTTCTCTTGAAGTGATTAGGTCCTTACTCTTCTGAAAGGCCCGCTTACATTCATCGCTCCATTTCCATGCTACTCCCGTTCGTAGTAGGGCGTTCAGTGGATGCAGAATTGTGGACAAATTCAGCAAAAACTTATGGTAGTAATTCACCAATCCGAGGAATGACCTCAGTTGCGACACATTTTCAGGCACTGGAGCCTTAACTACCGCTTCAATTTTGTCAGGGGAGTTATGCAACCCCTCTTCATCAATCACGTGGCCACAATACGATATCTGTTTCTTAAAAAACTCGCACTTGGGGCGATTGGCTCGTAGCCCATGTTCACGTAGTCTAGTGAGCACCTGCTCTAGGTTGGCAAGGTGTTCACTGTCATCTTCACCTGTCACTAGGATGTCGTCCAAGTAACACTGAGTCCCCGGAATCCCTTGCAGGACTTGTCCCATCGCTCTTTGCCATATCGCCGGAGCTGATGCTACTCCGAATACCAGTCGATTATACTGGTAAAGACCTTTGTGAGTGTTTATCGTGAGATACTTCCTAGAGGATTCTTCAACCTCCATCTGCAAATATGCTTGTGCTAGGTCAATTTTTGTAAAATGCTTCCCTCCAGATAGTGAGGCGAAGATATCTTCTATCCTTGGAAGAGGATATTGTACTGTGTGAAGGACTGGGTTCACCGTCACCTTGAAGTCCCCACAGATGCGAACCTTCCTTGGCTCCTCAGACTTATTGTTTAACGTTTTTTTCATGGCAGGAACGATGGGTGCCGCCCACTCGCTCCAGTCTACCTTAGATAACACGCCTGCATTCTCCAGATTCTTCAGCTCTGCCTCGACGCCTGGGCGAATTGCATATGGTACCGGTCTTGCTTTGAAAAACTTGGGAATTGCATTCTCCTCTATTTTTATCGAGGCAGTTACGCCTTTAAGAGTGCCCAGTTCTTGTTGAAATACCTCTTTGGCGTCAGCTAAGATTGTTGACAATCGTCCAGGAGTGACGTCGTCATCCTTTTTTTACCAGCCACCGTCAGTGCCTGAATGGAGTGCCAGTCTAAACTTATCTTTCTGATCCATTCACGTCCCAATAACGGTGGTCCACCATCTTGCAGAATGTAGAGATACAATTTCCGTATTTTCTTGCCGTTGTATTCGACAGGCACCCTTATTTTTCCTCTGGGGTATACTTTTTGCCCCGTATACGTCCTCAAGACAATGGATGTCTCTCTCAAGGGTATGTGTGAGAATAGCCGCTCGTAGTCTCATCGATTCATGACGGTTAGAGCTGATCCTGTATCCAATTCCATTTTGACTTGGGACCCTGCTATCGTGAGGGTGACCCAAACGGTTCGGTGATCCTCTTTTGCGATTACGTTGTGAAGTTTGAAACAGCTTAGTCTCCTGTTCCCGGATTCACTATCGCTCATCTGGTCTTCGGAACTACTGTCCGTCATCTTTTGTACTTTCCTGTACGGTTCCTTAGTAGCCTTTTTGTTGTCGTTGGTCTTCTTCCCAGACCTGCAAACTCATGCAATGTGTCCCACCTTTCCACATTGCCTGCATATTTTGTCCTTGGACCAGCAGTCCTTCTGGTCATGGTTTGTTCTGCCGCAGCGATAACATTTTGCAAATCCCCGTGTCATTTCGTGGGTGCCGTATTCCTGTGGCTTTTGTTGTATTTCCGCAGCTCCCCTTGCTGCTGCTTCGTACGATACTGCCACGCTGAAAGCCTTATCTAGCGTCAGCTCTTTCTCTGAGAGTAACCTCTTCTGGGTTCCTTCACTCAGGAGTCCACAGACAAATTTGTCCCGTAATGTATCTGCCAGTCCTGCTCCGAACTGGCAGTGCTTTGATAGCTTGCGTAGTTCCGTAAGGTAATCAGCATTGCTCTCATTTTTATGCTGATTTCTCCTGTGGAATTTAAATCTTTCTGCTATCAGCAGCGGTGTAGGATTTAGGTGTTCCTGTAGGATATCAACAATTTCGTTAAAACTCTTCGCCTTCGGTTTGGCTGGAGTAATCAGGTCCCGCAATAGGCCGTACGTTCTTGCGCCCATTAACTTTAGCAATACCGATGCCTTTTTCTCCTCGGCTATTTCGTTTGCTTCGCAATATACCTCGACTCTTTCCACATACGTGGTCCAGTCTTCTATTGCATTATCGAAGGCAGTGATATCGCCAGTCTTTGGCATCTTGAAAATCTAAGATGGCGCCTCCCGCGCTTTTCCTTCTTCCCCGCTGAGTTAAGATGGTGCCTCCCGCGCTTTCCCACCGCTGCCGCTGCTGCCAACGCTGTTGCTGGCGATTATATTTATTTTACTATCCTGTAATGGCGATGCCCTATGGTCTTCGCGCCTCCCCGATCGCTGCTGCCAACGCCGCTCTCCGCGGTATTTTTATTTTTCTATCGCGCTTCAATATTTGCTCCGTTAATTGAAGAACCATTCCCGTCGTGGAGCGGACCCTCTGGGACACTTCCCTCCCTCTTCTTAGGTCCGAACACTGCCCGGCTTCGAAGCACCGGCCACGCCCTGTGTGCTCCACCCTCTCTCTCTTTGCTTCCCGACTCGCTGCCCGGCCCCGTTGCAGAGCCACCCGATCGAGCTCTAGCCCGCCACAGCCCAGGAAGGATCAGTGCACTACCTGCCACCAGCCCGCTTAGCTGGGAAACCACAGTCTGGAGAACCAAGCCTGGCTCTCGACAGTCTCTCCTGCAACTTTTCAATTCGATGATTTGGAGGGCGGTTGCCCACGGTCGACGCCCATTTCTCGAGTTTCTTTGGATTATTTTTTTTTTCTTTCTTCTGGCTCCAACCTTCAATAACGTCGTCTGAGGTGCTGCCGAGTTGCAGGTAAGTTCGTTTCTTACTCGTCGCCAGTATTATGTCCATGTATAATTGAGACACGGACTGCAGGAGTTGATTATAACAAGTCTTTACTGAATGGAGACAACCTGGAAACTGAAACTACAGAAGCCTGCTAGGGCCTTTTATACAGGGGTGGTCACTGCCGGTACTGCAGTCTGAGACCAGTTATTCCCTTAAAAGGTACATACACAACAAGGAAGGTGAATGCGTGGCTGAAAGACTGGTATGGGAAGGAGGGGTTCCATTTCATAGGACACTAGCACCAATACTGGGACAGAAAGGAGCTGTACTGCTGGGATGGGCTCCGCCTGAACCAGAGTCCTAGTGAAAAAGATAAATAGGGCTGTCAATAGGACTTTAAACTAGTAAGACGGTGGGAGGAATCTGGCAAAAATAACATAAGCCTGAAGATAAAAGAAATAGGAGATGAGAGTAAAGGTCTGACCAAGGGAAGGAACAAGGGTAACAAACATTCAGGGAACAAATACAGTTATAAAACAGAAGTATAAAAGGACATTTAAAAATAAAGTAAAAGGAACAACTATTAAAGACAAATTAAACTGCCTGTACGGCAGCGTACACAGCAACCAGAATAAAACTGCGGAACTGGAAGCAATAATCTGTAGCGAGGAACCAAATGTAGTAGGAATAACTGAAACATGGCTACATAAAGAACAAGACTTGCAACTAAATATTACAGGTTATAACATAATCGGAAAGGATAGGGAAGGAAGAATGGGGTGGGATAACTACTAATTCGAGATAACATAATTGCAGCAGAAAAAAGGGTTGGAAACATAATCCATATGGTTTGAAATAAAAAAGGAAGGGATCGGTCATGCTAATAGGGGTATAATACAAACCACCCAATAGTGGAAAGGAAGTGGAGGAAGAAATATGTAAATAAATATGTGAAATGCGTAAAGGACATAGGGGGAGAAATTCGGTGGGCTGCGCCACCAGTTAGCACCTAAAGAGTGCACTCAGTGGCTTTAACGCCACTGGCCACGCCTCCCGCGATATTTAGCTGGGGCGCTAATGGCGGCGTTAGCCTGTTGCGCTGCGCCACCACCGATGACGTCATCGGTGTGCGCAGCGCCCCGCTACCGCCCCGATCGCGATATTTGGCAGCGACCGCCACTGTAGCGCTGCTCGTTAATTGTGCCCGGTTCACGGGGCCTACCTGTGGCGGCAGTGGCGCAAATTAAGGTGGAGGTGCGGGGCGGCCGTTTTTTTCGGCGGCCACCTGCCAACACCTCCGTCCCCGGCCTCCTGTTCTCCCCCCGCGGCATTGCCGGCTGTTTTCCGAGAGCCCGGCACATCTCCTCGGTGCCGAGCTCTTTTGCCGGCACTCGCGATCGCTCATCGCGCTGGTGCAGGCCCCTCCCCCTTAAGAATGGGAGGAAGGCCTGCAGTACCGCAGCGCGCCGTGCCGCAGCGTGTGGCGCTGCAGCACGTTGCGCTGCGATATTCAGTTTCAGCACCCTAAGAGGGACGCGGAGCATCTCGAGCCTCACCCCGTGTCCCTCTTGGGGCGCTCAAGCTGAATTTCCGGCGATCGCTGCTGCTCCGATCGCAGCGCAATATCTGGCGCCCAGGCGAGCTTGGCGCCCCGTTTGCGGCTCCACCCAATTTCTCCCCCGTTATGTGTAACTTGTATAGAACCTTCGTTAGACCACACTTGGAGTAATATGAGCAGTTCTGGTCTTTATTATATTATAAAAAGGACACAGAGGCACTGGAGAAGGTGCAAAAAATATTTACTAGAATGATACCAGAACTGAGAGGTTATACCTAGCAGGAAAGATTGAACAGGCTGGGACTCTTTTCTCTAGAAAAGAGAAGACTGAGGGGTGATCTGATATAGATAAAGATTATGAAAGGGTTTGACAGGGTAGAAGTAGAGAAGATGTTTCCACTTGCAGGTGAGGCCAGAAGTAGGGGTCAAAAATCCAATAGGGAATTCAGGAGAAACTTCTTTACCCAGAGAGTGGTTAGAAGATGGAACTCACTACCACAAGGAGAGGTGAATAGGATCGATACATTTAAGGGGAATCTGGGTAAGCACAGAAGGGAGAAAGGAATAGAAGGATGTGTAGATGGAGTTAGATGAAGAAGAGTTGGAGGAGGCTTTTGTACAGCATAAACACCGCATGGATCTATTGGGCTGAATGGCCTGTTTCTATGCTGTAAATACTTTGCAACATTAGTTAACATTTTAAATAATGGCTCCACTTAAATATTCAACCATCACAATAAACAAAGGTGGACCTTCTGGCTATAAATACACCATGGCAGTGTAAACCATCATTAACCAGCACCAATAAATATAGAGGGAGAAATTTATTATAGCCCAGGAATGGTCGCTAACTTTGGAAAAGTTTGAGATTTAGCGCCGGGCACTAATGATCTCGCTGTGCGCAAAATTCAGTGTCAAATCAAATCAAATCAAATCAACTTTTATTGTCATTGTTAGTGCACAAGTGCAGTACAACGAAATGTAGGCTTGCGGCTCCCGAGAGTGTACATTTGGATTAAGACATTGAAATAAAGAATAGATTTGCCTTCCAAAGCTAGGCTTTATTAACTTTAAAATCAGCAGCATATCTTTCCACATCCAGTCCCAACTAAGCTAGAAAAGGACTGAATTTAAGGTAGCCACAACACATCATGTGATCATCAACTACCAATGAGATTACAACACATATCCCAAGGCAGTTAACAAACAACGAATCACAATACTTTTACTAATCAAGGAATAATCACCACATTCACCCTTCCTTTTAAAATATACTCCAACCTAATAACTTTTACAATTTACAATTAATTATTTACAACTAAACTATGCACGAGAATAAAACTATTTACATAACACAATACTAAATGAACAACAACAAATAATAACATTACGCATAAGTATTAAGTATCTCTCAACTAAAACAATATACTATAATATTTCAACAATTTTTAAAACATTACTATCAATTTAAAAGTCCATTTTCAATCGGTCGACCGGATATCTTGTTCGTGTTGACCTTCTTAACCTTGGTGAAATTCCTTGCCCTCCCACGCCAGAAGGCACAGAAGTATCTTCAACAGGAAGGCTATCCATATCCCGATTCTCAATGGTTTCCGGATTAGAAATCCCATCAGAAGATGAACTAGGACGGTCATAAACATCTATCAAAGGCTGACTAATAGAAGTATGATCATCTGCAATCGGATTGGAAATATTCGTAGTATCTGTAACAGCATCCACATTATCCGAATCACAACCATTATTAATATTCTCAGAAGAGGGCTGGCCCCCACAAGGAGCCAAGTCTTTAATTGAAACAGTACTTTCTTTCCCATCTTGGAATCGAATATGAGCATATTGGGAATTTGCCTCCAACAGCTCCACCTCCTCCACCAAGGGGTCATATTTTGACAATCTAACATGACGTCGAAGCAACACAGGTCCCTGCATAGTAAGCCATGAAGGTACCGAATATCCCGTAGTAGATCTCCGCGGATAGTTAAAGAGCCTTTCATGGGGGGTCACATTAGTAGCCGTTGAAAGCAATGATCTAATGGAATGCAGGGCATCAGGCAGCACCATTTCCCACTGTGTATTCTTAAGGTTCCGGGATGTCAACGCCAACATAACTGCCTTCCAGATCACCCCATTGTATCGTTCACACTGTCCATTACCCTAGGGATTATACGGGGTAGTTCTACTAGTAGAAATTCCCCGACTCTGAAGGTATTCCTTCAACTGGGAAGACATAAAAGAACTTCCCTGATCCGAATGGATATACGCAGGAATCCCAAAGATGACAAAAAGTTGAGTCAAACATTTAATAACTGTAGCAGCTGATACATCTGCACAAGGAAAAGCAAAAGGGAACCTTGAAAACTCGTCCACAACAGTAAATATATATCGGTTTTGAGTAGTTGAAGGAAGAGGTCCCTTAAAATCAACACTCAAACGTTCAAAAGGAGAAGTAGCCTTTATAAGATGAGCTCGTTGAGGCTTAAAGAAATTCGGTTTACACCGAGCACAGATAGAACATGATGAAGTCATCCGCTTGACATCTTCAACTGAAAAAGGCAAGTTCTTACTGCGTACAAAGTGTATCATCCTCGTAACCCCAGGATGACATAAGGCATTGTGAAGATTAATAAGCGTATCTCCGTGAATCACAGAACAATAAGCCCTCGACAGTGCATCAGCAGCAACATTATCCTTCCCCGGACGATAAACTATGTCAAAATGGTAACATGCCAACTCAATCCTCCATCTCATTATTTTATCATTTTTAATCTTTCCAAAATGTTTAACATCAAACATAAAGGACACAGATTTTTGATCAGTTACCAACGTGAAATGTCGCCCCGATAAATAATGTCTCCATTTACGCAATGCTTCTACTATTGCGTATGCCTCTTTTTCTATTGAGGAATGTCTTTTTTCACTATTATTCAAAGTACGTGAGAAAAAGGCCACAGGTCTTCCATTTTGGTTCAAAGTAGCCCCAATTGCAAAATCCGAAGCATCCGTCTCAATCACAAAAGGAACCTGCTCATCAATGGAATGCACAACTGCTCCTAAAATATCCTTTTTAAAATTCTCAAAACATGTCCTGGCCTCCCATGATAGAGGATATGTCGTAACCCGAATAAGAGGCCGGATCTTCCGTGAAAAATTTGCAATCCAATTAGAATAATAAGAAAACAGTCCAACAACTCGTTGCAAAGCCTTAGAATTAGTAGGACAAGGTAAATCGATCAATGGTCGCAGACGTTCTGGATCTGGTTTAATCTTATTTCCCGAAATAATATACCCCAATAGATTTACCTCAGTAGTCGAAAAGATACATTTCTCTTTGTTAAAAGTTAAACCAACTTTTTCCGCAGCTTGAAGGAATCTTTTTAAATTAGAATCATGCTCCACCCTTGATTTGCCACACACTGTGATGTCATCTAAGTATGAAAAGGTGTCAGAGAGGGAGTTATCACTTATAAAAGCACCCATTGCCCATTGAAAACAAGCAACACCATTAGTAACACCAAATGGTATTCGGCAAAACTGATACAGCTTTCCACCAGCCTCAAAGGCCGTATATGGTTGATCCTTCTTAACAATAGGAATCTGATGATAAGCACTCTTTAAATCAATAGTGCTAAAAACTTTATACTGAGATACTTTATTGATAAGCTCATCAATCTTAGGCAAAGGGTACGTGTCTAATTGAGTATACCTATTAATAGTTTGGGAATAGTCTATCACCATTCGTTTCTTGTGTCTCTCATTAGTCATGACAACTACCTGTGCTCGCCAAGGCGAACAACTAGGTTCAATGATTCCTTCCAATAAGAGACGTTGAACTTCAGAATTAATAAATTCTCTATCCTGACTACTATATCTTCTTGACTTGGTAGCAATTGGCTTACAATCCGACATCAAATTGGAAAAAAGTGATAATGGAGGAATAGATAAAGAGGTTAATCCACAAATAGATAAAGGTGGCTTAGTCCCTCCAAATGAAAGACTAAGAGACTCGTGTAACTGAAGCACATCATGTCCAATCAAAATATCCGCACAGAGATTAGGCAAAACAGATAGGCGTATATCAGTATACGTATTACCTAGAAGAACCATTTTCACAAAGCAACAACCAGCTATTTGTGAAGTAAGGGTTGTCTGAGCCATACACACCTGATACGTAACAGGCGAAATTTTCAAATGCTTCTCCTTCGCAAACTGAAGACTTATAAAACTCTCAGTACTGCCCGTATCTATAAGGGCCTTCACTTCCAACCCATTAACTTGAGCCGTAACTATAGCTTTGTTTAGGCCATGAGCAAATGCAGCAGAAATTGATGCAATAAACGCCCTATCTAAAGGCTGAATAGTCACAGAAGAGGTAGTGGAGGAAGACCCTCCCACACCAGGAGAAGGGAAGGTAATTGAACCTGATGATTTGCACACACGTGCATAATGACCTCTCTTGCCGCATTTACTACACACAGCCTCCCGAGCAGGACACTTCAGACGAGGGTGCCGGATATTCCCACAAAAATAACACTTCTGAATCCTAGAGGCAACGGCCGCCGAAGTAGAAACTGTTTCAAAATCTAGTAAACCACTCCCATTAAGTCCACATAATTCCTTTTCATCCGAAACTGCCGAAACCATAGTCGCAGGCCGATTAAAAAGAGCATAAGAATCCGAACTTCTCTCAGCCACATTCAATGTAGAAGCTTGCTCAAAAGCACTTTTAAGATCCAGGCCTAGAAATTCAGTAGGCTTAGCGCCGCATTTGAGGCGCTAGAGGGCCTAGCGCCGGAGTTATGGCCAGTTGAGAAATTCCCTGGGGCCCTAAATCGGCGTTGCACCGGTAGCGCTGCGCCAGCACCGATGACGTCATCGGTGTGCGCAGCGTCCCGGTTGCCGTGGTAACCCGGCCCCAAGCCGAAATTCAGTTGCACCCGCCTCGCCCGTGGCAGGCGCAACTAAGACTCTGGCAACAGAGTCTTCCCCCAGTGTGCGCCGGCGCATAAAGGTGGAGCGGCGGCCGGCCGCGTTCCCGGCGGCCGCCTGCCCGCACCTCCCTTCCCGGACTCCTGCATTCCCCCCCCGCGGCCCTGATCAGTGTCTGATGCGAGCCCGGCACTTCCCCGAGGTGCCGGGCTCAGATGTCGGGTCAATCCGCCGGACAGTTGTCGGCTGCAGGCAGCTCCTCCTTAACAGGAGGAGGAGGCCTGCAGTTCCCCCGCCTGCCGCACCGCATCGGGTGCCGCAGCGGGGGATTAGCGCCGGGAAACCCAAGTTCACGCCCGTTTTGAGGCGCTAAAGGAGGGTTTTAGCGCCCGCCGCCGTCTGGGCCCGGCGCACCCGAATTTTCGTCGCGCGCTGCCGCATTACCGCTGGCGCAAACTTTCTGGTGCTACAGCCCTGGCAAGACCAAAACCCAATTTCTAGGCCCCAGAGTCTTATTTTCTAACAACCGCTGATGACTTGATCTAGACAGTAATCCATTAATAAAAGCATCCCGTGCCGATTCGTCCTTATATTCTTCAGCCGTCACAGCCTTATAATTACAGTCAACACTAAGGCACCGAAGTGCTTGTAAATAAGTATCCAAAGATTCTCCCACCTGCTGCCTACGGGCAGATAGAAGATGACGTGCAAATATCTCATTCTTTGGTTTAACAAAAATCTTATCCAATGTAGAAATAGCCTCTTCATAAGTTTTACAGTGCAAAATATATTTATATACATCCGGGTCAATGTAGTTGATCAGCATATTCAGCTTATTTAGAGCCTCTTGATCCAACACGCCCAAAATGTTTTTAAATGTACAATACCAATGTTTCCATTTATCATCCACTCCAGCAGAATTGGGGTCAGCCTTGAATCGTTCTGGTTGAAGATATCGCTCCATTCTAACATAAAGTTAATAAATTGAAATAAAGAATAGATTTGCCTTCCAAAGCTAGGCTTTATTAACTTTAAAATCAGCAGCATATCTTTCCACATCCAGTCCCAACTAAGCTAGAAAAGGACTGAATTTAAGGTAGCCACAACACATCATGTGATCATCAACTACCAATGAGATTACAACACATATCCCAAGGCAGTTAACAAACAACGAATCACAATACTTTTACTAATCAAGGAATAATCACCACAGACATTTAAACATTCAACATACATTTGGCTTGTAGTATATTAACATAAATATGACCATAATAAAGTGCATTGGCAGATGTGCAGGCTTTAGAGTTTATTTGTGGAGTTCAGTAGGATGACAGCCCTGGGAAAGAAGCTGTTCCTAAATCTGGTCGTACGGGTGCGAATGCATCTGTAGCGTCTCCCAGATGGTAGGAGGGTGAACAGACTGTGGCTAGGGTGGGTAGGGTCTTTGATGATGGACCGTGACCTCCGTAGACAGCGTTTCTGGTATATGTGCTCTATGGTCGGTAGCCGGGTGCCGGTAATGCGTTGGGCAGTTTTGACTACCCGCTGCAGGGCTTTCCGGTCATAGTAGCTACAGCTGCCATACCATACTGTGATACAGTTTGTCAGGATGCTCTCTATAGTGCAGCGGTAAAAGTTAGAGAGGATCAGGGGTGACAGATTACATCTCTTCAGCCTCCTTAAGAAATATAGGCGCTGCTGGGCCTTCTTCACCAGAGAGGAGGTGTTGAGGGACCAGGAGAGGTCTTCCATGATGTGGACTCCGAGGAACTTAAAGCTGTCCACCCTTTCCACCACAGCCCCATTGATGTGGATGGGGGTGTGACTTCCGCCTTTGGACTTCCTGAAGTCCACAATGATTTCTTTGTTTTCTTGGTGTTAAGGGCCAGGTTGTTATCGGCGCACCACTTCACGAGATGCTGGACCTCCTCCCTGTAGGCTGACTCATCGTTGTTGGTGATCTGGCCTACTACCGTGGTGTCATCCGCAAACTTGATGATGGTGTTGGAACCATTAACAGCCACACAGTCATGGGTGAAGAGGGAGTAGAGGAGGGGGCTCAGCACACATCCTTGTGGGGCCCCCGTGTTCAGGGTCGGGGGGGGGAGGTGTGGTTACCTAATTTGACAGACTGGGGTCTGTTTGTTAGGAAGTCCAGGGTCCAGTTGCAGAGGGAAGTGTTCAGGCCAAGAGTTTGGAGTTTGGTGGCCAGCTTGTTGGGGAGGGTAGTGTTGAATGCTGAGCTGTAGTCTATAAACAGCATTCTGATGTAGGTCTCCTTACCATCTAGGTGATTCAGTGCCGAGTGTAGAGCAGTTGTGATTGCATCCTCCGTTGATCTGTTTGCACGATAGGCAAACTGGTGTTGGTCAAGGGAGGCAGGAACACTGGCTTTGATGTGGGCTAAGACCAGTCTCTCGAAACACTTCATTATGATGGGTGTGAGTGCAACAGGTCGATAGTCGTTCAGGCACGTCACAGCCGTTTGTTTTGGCACAGGAATAATGGTAGCGGTCTTGAAGCATGTAGGGACTACTGCCTGGGCCAATGACAGATTGAAGATGGCGGTGAAGACATCAGCCAGCTGATCAGCACATTCCTTGAGTACCCGTCCAGGGATGCTATCCGGTCCAGCAGCCTTTCGTGTGTTCACTCCGCGTAGAACACCCCTTACGTTGGAGGTCGACAGAGTGAGCACCTGGTCTTCCGGGGGTGGCAAGGCTTTGGTAGGCGGCTCCATGTTGTCCCTGTCGAAGCGAGCGCAGAAGTTGTTAAGCTCCTCCGGAAGGGAGGCATCGCTAACCGGGGGACTGGTGTTTTTGCCCTTGTAGTCAGTGATGGACTGGATGCCTTGCCACATGCGCCAGGGGTCCGAGTTGTTGCGGAAGTGATCCTCTATCCGCAGTGTCTGTTTCCTTTTGGCAGTCCTGATACCCTTTTTTAGGTTGGTCCTAGCTGCCCTGTAAGCCGCCGCGTCGCCAGATTTAAATGCTCAAAGAAAGGATAGGATAGGAGTGCTAAATCAGGCGCTAATGACTTAGCTCAGTGGCATTAGACTCAAAGCGCGAGCCAATATCAGGTGCAGTCTAATTGCTAGTCATCATTGTTGTGTATGTACCTTTAAGAGAAGAACTGATTTATACTGCAGTACCGGCAGTGACCACACCTGTATAAAAAGCCATAGCAGGCTTCTGTACGTCAGTCTTAAGTTTACCCTCTGTTCAGTAAATACCTGTTTTATTGTTCTCCTGCAGTCCGTGTATTATTGATACTCGGACACTACACTGGCGACGAGCAGGTTCGAACTCACCTGCAGTACTGTATCACCTCACAGGGATCTTTCCCTGAGAAGAAGCTTCTTGGAGGTCGAAGTCAGAGCAATGGGCGTCGACCGCGGGCAACCGCCCAAGGATCCATCGGTGTTCGGAGAATTGCAGGAGAGGCTGTGGAGAGCTGGGCTTGGCTCCCCAGTTAAGGTGTTCCAGCAAATCGTGCTGGTAGCAGGCAGTGCGCTGACCCTTCCGGACTGCGGCAGGCTCGAGCTCGATCGAGCGGCTCTGCAAAGGGGCCGTGCAGTGTCGTCGGGAGGAAAGTGAGAGAGGGGTGGAGCGCACAGGGCGCTCAAGAGCCGGGCAGCGTAGAGAAAATAAAACGAGGGGAAGGGAAAGTGAGATGCGCCGAAGCCGCGGGTCGCCGCCATTACCCTGTAGAACGCTAGGAGCAGCGTGGCAGCAAGGGGAAGAAGGAAAAGCGTGGGAGGCGCCATTTTATTCCATTGGGGAAGAAGGAAAAGCGCGGGAGGTGCCATTTTATTCCATTGGGGAAGAAGAAAAAGCACGGGAGGCGCCATTTTAAATCACCCAAGATGCCGAAGAGTGGCAGTATCACTGCTTTCGACAACGAGGTAGAAGACTGGACCACGTATGTGGAAAGAATTGAAGTGTACTGCAATGCCAATGAGGTGGCCGATGGAAAGAAGGCATCGGTATTATTAAATTTGATGGGCGCGAGAACGTACGACCTATTGCGGAATTTAATTACCCCAGCTAAACCAATGGAGAAAAGTTTTGAAGAGATTGTTAATATCTTACAGGAACACCTAAACCCTACACCGCTGCTGATAGCAGAAAGATTCAAGTTCCATAAAAGAAACCAGCACAAAGATGAAAACAATGCTGACTATCTTACGGAACTACGCAAGTTATCGAAGCACTGCCAGTTCGGAGCAGGACTGGCAGACACCTTACGGGATAAGTTTGTCTGCGGGTTCCAGAGTGAAGGAACCCAGAAACGACTACTTTCGGAAAAGGACCTGACGCTAGAACAGGCTTTCAGCGTGGCAGTATCCTACAAAGTAGCAGCACGGGGAGCTGCGGAAATACAACAGAAACCACAAGAATACAGCGCTAACGAAATGGCGTATGGAGCAGAAAAGTGCTATCGCTGCGGCAGAACAACCCATGATCAGAAGGACTGCTGGTTTAAGGACAAAATATGCAGGCAATGTGGGAAAATGGGACATATAGCAAGAGTCTGCAGGTCGGGAAAGAAAACCAACACTACAAGAACTACTAAGGAAAAGTACAAGAAAGTAAAAAAAATGACAGACAGTAGTTCGGAAGATCAGGAGAGTGATAATGACTCCGGGAGCAGGAGACTAAGTTGTCTAAAGTTACACAACTTGATCGCAAAGGAGGATCACCGAACCATTTGGGTCACCCTCATGATAGCAGGGTCCCAAGTAAAGATGGAATTGGATACAGGATCAGCCCTAACTGTCATGAATCGACGAGACTATGAGCAGCTATTCTCACACATACCCTTAAAGGACACGTCCATTGTATTTAAGACATACACCGGGCAAAAAGTCTACCCCAGTGGAAAAATAAGGGTGCCAGTTAAATACAACGGGAAGGAAACACAGAAACTGTATCTATATATACTACAAGATGGAGGACCACCATTATTGGGACGTGAATGGATCCGAAAAATACAATTGGATTGGCATTCCATTCAGGCGCTAACTGTGACTGACAAAAAGGATGATGACGTCACACCTGGACGACTGTCAAAAATTCTAACTGACGCGAAAGAGGTGTTCCAACAAGGACTTGGGACTGTAAAAGGAGTAAAGGCAAAGATAAAAATCAAAGATAACGCAAACCCAAAAATTTTTAAGGCCAGACCGGTACCATACGCGATCCGCCCAGCCGTTGAAGCAGAACTGGAGAGTCTGGAGCATTCGGGTGTGCTGTCCAAGGTGGACTGGAGCGAGTGGGCCACACCCATCATTCCTGTAATGAAGAAATCATTGAGCAGCACGCCTGGGGAGCCGAAGAAGGTTCGCATCTGTGGGGACTTCAAGGTAACTGTGAACCCAGTCCTGCACACAGTACAATATCCACTTCCACGGATAGAAGATATTTTCGCCTCACTATCTGGAGGGAAACGCTTTACGAAGATTGATCTGGCCCAAGCGTATCTACAAATGGAGGTGGAAGAAGCATCTAGGAAATACCTCACGATAAACACTCACAAAGGCCTTTACCAGTACAATCGACTGGTATTCGGGATTGCATCAGCCCCGGCTATTTGGCAGAGGGCGATGGAACAAGTCCTGCAAGGGATCCAGGGGACCCAGTATTATTTGGACGACATCCTGGTTACGGGCGAAAATGACAGTGAACACCTTGCCAACCTGGAGCAGGTGCTCACTAGATTGCAGGAATATGGGCTACGAGCCAACCGCCCCAAATGCGAGTTCTTCAGGAGACAAATCTCGTATTGTGGCCACATGATTGATGAGGAAGGGTTGCATAAGTCGCCAGACAAGATTGAGGCTGTAGTCAAGGCTCCAGCACCGGCTAATGTGTCGCAACTGAGGTCGTTTCTCGGGTTGGTGAACTACTACCATAAGTTCTTGCCGAATTTATCTACAATTCTGCACCCACTGAATGCCCTGCTGCAAACTGGAGTAACATGGAAATAGAGTGATGAGTGTAAGCGTGCCTTTCAGAAATGTAAATGCCTAATCACTTCAAAAGAAGTATTGGCCCACTACAACCCAACACTACCGATTCAGTTGGCATGTGATGCGTCTCCCTACGGCATTGGAGCGGTGCTGTCACACAAATTCCTTGACGGTTCAGAGAGGCCAATAGCTTTTGCGTTGCGCTCGTTAACCTCAGCCGAGCGTAACTACACCCAGATTGACAGGGAGGCCCTCAGCCTGGTGTGGGGGGTGAAGAAGTTCAATCACTATCTGCACGGGCAGAAATTCACCCTACTGACTGATCATCAGCCCTTGGTCTCCATTTATAACCCAAAGAAGGGCGTTCCGGTGATGGCGGCGCAACGGCTGCAAAGATGGTCACTTTTTCTAGGGGCACATCAGTACGACATAGAGTACAAGGGTACAAAACAGCATGGAAACGCTGATGGGCTGTCGCGCCTACCGTTGCCTACGGTAGAGGAAGCACCTGCAGTGGACCCTGTTGAAATATTCCATGCGACCATAGTCGAATGTCTACCTGTTACAAACTCAAGTATAGAGAAGGAAACCCGAAATGACCCGACACTCTCTCGGGTCTATGATTTGACGGTGAAGGGATGGCCAGCACATGGCGACTCACTGTTGCCAGCATTCTCGCCAAGGAGAGAACAGCTGTCAGTGTGCCGGGGGACCTTGATGTGTAGATCCCGAGTGGTAATTCCACCCAAGTTGAGAGATAGAGTGCTCAATGAGCTTCATGAGGGTCATCTGGGAGGGGTAAAAATGAAAAGCCTAGCCAGGGCGTTTGTGTGGTGGCCGGGAATCGATAAAGAAATCTAGGATATGACCAAGAAATGCACAGGATGCCAGAAGGTCCAAAACGCTCCACCACAGGCCCCGCTACACCCATGGGAGTGGCCCTCATCTCCATGGCAACGGGTACACATTGATTTTGCTGGTCCATTTATGGACTCAATGTTTCTAATCGCTGTGGATGCCCATTCGTAATGGCCAGAGGTCATCAAAATGTCCTCCACCACCACGGAGAAAACTATTGCCGTCCTACGGACCATCTTCGCCAGGAATGGCTTGCCAGAACAGATTTGCTCCGACAATGGGCCACAGTTTGTGTCCGAGGATTTCCGGAGGTTTCTGAGGAATAATGGGGTGAAACATTACACATCTGCCCCATATCATCCAGCCATAAATGGATTGGCTGAGAGGTTTGTTCAGACCTTTAAAAAGGCAATAAAGGCGATGTATAACGACGACATACCACTACAACACAAGGTAGATAATTACTTGTTTGCTTACCGGAATGCGACACATGCAGTCACCAACCAAGCTCCAGCCATAATGTTCTTCAACCGAAGGCTAAGATGTCGCCTGGATTTGCTCAAACCAAACATAAGACGAGATGTTGAGGATAAGCAATTCCAGCACATCAATGAGAAGCCAACCAGGAGCTTCAAGATAGGGCAACCAGTCTTGGCCCGCGACTACCGAACAGAAAAATGGCAGCCAGGAACGATATGCACACAGCAGGGACCACTAATGTACACAGTGGACGTTGGAGAGAGCATCGTGAGACGCCATGCTGACCAGATTCTAGAGTCACAGGAACAAGCCAAACCCATACCACGAGCATGTGCACCTGGTAATGAACCCGAAGTACAGATTGCATCTACCTCAGAAGCAGTGGTGTTGGAAGCTGACGAACCAACCAATGACAATGAGCCAGAATCGACTCCGTCGCAAGAACAGGATACTCGAGAAAGGCGCTATCCAGTCAGGATCAGGAAGCCTCCTCAAAGGCTGAACTTATAAATAATTATTTCAGTTGATGTATATAGTACAGAGAAAATTGTAATTGTAATTAGTTATTATTTAGTTGTTAAATGAATATTATGTACTGTTTATCTAAAAGGGGAGGAATTGTTGTGTATGTACCTGTAAGAGAAGAACTAATTTATACTGCAGTACCGGCAGTGACCACACCTGTATAAAAAGCCATAGCAGGCTTCTGTACGTCAGTCTTAAGTTTACCCTCTGTTCAGTAAATACCTGTTTTATTGTTCTCCTGCAGTCCGTGCATTATTGATACTCGAACACTACAATCATTGCCACAGGCTCTTTCCAGTTCTTAAAGAGTTGGTTCAATCACGCTGCAGAACCTCATTCTCAGCATTGCTGGTTCTGCAGCTGTCTCAGCAAGCAGCAGAAGGCCAAGGAGAAGGAACCGGACCACTGAAGGAGGTGTCATTATGGCAGATCAACAGCCCAGGGAGAGAGCTCGCAGATTCTGCGACCAAGCATTGGAGGCGTTGGTCTTCGCTGTGGCGAGACGGAGGGCGGTGCTGTACCCGGCAAGTGGCAGGAGGGCCTCGCCGCAAGTCTTCCGCGCCATGTGGAGGGAGGTAGCCCAGCAGGTCTCGAGCAGCACTGTGGTCCCCAGGACACACACACAGTGCAGGAAGAAATTTAACGACCTCACTCGGGTGGTCAGGGTGAGTCAATGCTTCAACAAATGCTACATACCACCATCTGAGCCTCAGCCTGCACACACTGCCCAAAGCACCACACCCTCAGCACTCACCCACCAACAACCTCCACCTACCAACACTCACACCCACATCTCACACCTTGCACACAATGACAGCTATTCAACTATGGCAGGCACATCTCCCAAACACATTGCTCCACACTCACTCACACACTGTCCTTTCTCTTGCAGGCCAAGGTCGCTCACAACAGGGGGGAGCAGGAGCTCACAGGCAGGGGACAACCTGACACCCGACCACTTTCTGAGCTGGAGGAAAGAGTGCTGCAAATCATTAGGCACCAGGTGGTTGGCGCCGTGGCCACCAGCGACCTTGACCCCCTTGGAGACAACAACGGTATATTCATCCCTACTCCTTCTCACATCCCACTTCCCCCTCACCCCACAAGCCTTTCCCACTTTCCAGCTAATCATGTTGTATGCATGCCTTTCTCCCTTCCTGCCCCCCCCTTCCCTCACCTTAACCCGACTCTTGTGCCTTTATGCTTTCAGATAATGAGCAAGCAGCTGAGCAGCCTGTCCCTGAGGGTGCCATAGAGAGCGAGGCGGAAGAAGAGGAGGACGAAGAACACACCCCGTCACTGCATGTCTCACCCGCAGACACAGCTCAGATACTGGCACTACACGGTTTTTAGAGGCTAGTATAGTAGCGGGATCTGCACAGGGTGAGGCACCGGGGATGAGTGGGCTGCAGTAAGGCCAGGGGGAAAGGATAGCTCAGGAGTCAGCTCCCCGGAAGGCGAGTTCTGCTGCACAGGACAGATGAGGACCTCGATGGGGAGGCCTTTAGAAGAAGGGTGATGGACATGCACACAGAGATGATAGGTGCAATGGCAAGGGTGCCTGAGAGCCTCTCGGCAATGGTAAGGAGCGTGCAGGAATCCGCCTCCAACATTGTACAGAGCTCTGCACACACCATGGAGCCCATCATTTGCAGTCTGCAAAGGATGGTGGACTCCCAGAGAGACAGTGGCGACCCAGACCTGATGCCGCATGTGATGGGCAATGTCACAGCTTCCATTGCAGCACAGACGGAAGCCATGCAACATCTTAGTGCTGTAATGCAGTCTATGCTTGGTGCCATCGATTCTCAGACTGCTCTCATGCAGTCTCAGCTTGATGCCACACAAGCTCTGCCATCGTGGCTGGGTCGATCAACATCCACCGGGGCTTTCACAGTGTCGCAGTAGGCCAGCAATCTGTGCTCCAGCAGATTGGTAGTGATGCTGTGGTGCTGCCCCGGGGGAGTGGCAGTGGGTCAGTGGAGCAAGAAGCTGCTGTCCTCTCTCAGGATGACAGCATTCCTGCTCCCACCACTGGCACTCTGCCATTGCCCTTGTCGCTACCTGACATCCAGCCAGCCCAGAGTGCAGCCACCCATGCTGAGGTGGTGCAGTCTACAGCCGGGCCTTCCAGGCCCAGAGCTGGTCGAGGGTGTCCTGCAAGGCCATCTGAAGACTCCCACACAGACACTCAGCAGCCTTCCACCCACCGTGCTGGAGCCACTGGGCTAACACTTCGTAGGAGCACTAGAGTAGGCAAAGGCACAGTAACGAGGGGCACTAAGGGATTGCATAAGGAATAGCTAATATTGTTGTTGTAAATATGTGTTCACTGATTATTTGATAAATTTATTAATTGGCTTTGGATGATTTTGTGGTGTCTCTCATTTCAACTTTGCGCTCTGATATGGCCTGCAACAGGGATGGAATGATGGGGATGTGGTGAGCAACGGGGATCCGGGGTTTAATTTAATGGAACCGCAGTCTGATGAGGTGGTTACGGCCTGCCCTTCCAGAAGGCCGATTGAGTGGCTGCCTCCTCCCTCGCTCCTGTTCCTCCTCCTCCTCCTCTCCCTCTTCCTCCTCCTGAGGTGGTTCCGCTATCCATGGTAGCAAGGGCAGGGCTCTGATGATGGTTTAGTTGTGGAGCATGCAGCAGACCACGCCAAAATGGGACACCCGCTCTGGCGAGTACTGGAGGGCTCCTCCCGAGTGGTCAAGGCAGCAGTACCGTTGCTTGAGCACTTCGATGGTCTGCTCGAGGATGTTCCTGGTGGCAGCATGGCTCTCATTATATGAGCGCTGAGCAGGTGTGTTGAGGTTGTGGAGGGGAGTCATGAGCCAGGTGGAGAGCAGATATCCCTTGTCTCTGACCAACCAGCCTCGAGCTTGATGTGATGGCTGGAATAGAGCTGGAACACCGATCTGGCGCAGGATGAAGGCATCGTGGCTGCTGCCACGATAGCGGGCATTCACATTGAGGATTTGCTGTCTATGGTCGCACACTAACTGTACATTAAGTGAGTGGTAGCCTTTGCAGTTATAGAAGACCTCAGGATTATTATGCGGTGCACGCAAAGCCATGTGGGTGCAGTCAATGGCACCCTGCACCATGGGGTAGCCCACTATCCTGGCAAAGCCACATGCATGTTCATCCTGCTTCTCTCTGGTGATGGGTAAAGAAATGTAATCCCTTCTCTTACTGTGGAGAGCCTCTGTGACCTCCCGGATGCAGCAATGGATGGCGAACTGCAAGATGTTCGCTATATCTCCTGTTGCAGACTGGAAGGAACCGCTGGCGAAGAAATTGAGGGCAACGCTGACCTTGACTGCCACTGAGAGAGCCATGGCCAACCTGATTTGAGGCTTGTGGTAAACCACTGTTATCGTTCACAACCGTTCACTATTGTTACACTGTTGTTATCACTGTTTACACTGTTGTTATCACTACACAAGGTTACCTCTTGCCACGCACGCTGTTATACCTGGGCTGACCTCAGCTGACTCCGCCCATGGCTCCGCCTGCTTGCCCAGGTATAAAGGTGACCGCTTGGCTAGTATTCTTCCTTGTTGGAACCGAGGGTGGGCTCTGTTATTTAGCCAATAAAAACCTATAGTTACTACCTTAACTTGTCACTTTTCATGGACTGAATTGATAAGTATATCAATTTTATTGGCTAAATTTTGAAATGTATGGACCGGAGCAGCCAAACGACCAGCCAAATGGTCAGATACAACAGCCCCAGCCAAACGGCCAGCTACAACAGCCCCAGCAGCCGACCTGGCTGCGAGCCCTCCGACCGCCGTACCTGGATCTAAACCCACAGGCAGCGAATTCAGCCCTCGACTTCGAACACTGGCTGAGCTGCTTCGAATCCTACCTGGGAGCCTCCGGCGTGCCTCCGGAATCCAAACTAAGAGTTCTGACCGCCTAGGTGAGCCCTAAAGTATTTGCACTCATCCGAGACCTTGCTACATATGAGGACGCCCTCAACCTGCTAAAAGAGCAGTACCGGAGCCCGGTAAATTCAATGTATGCCAGACATCTCCTAAGATCCCGCTCGCAACAGCCAGGAGAGTCTGTAGATGAATTTTTACGGGCGCTACAAACACTCGGCAGGGACTGTGACTTTAAAGCTGTAACGGCTGCAGAACATACTGAAGGAAATATCCGCGATGCCTTCGTGAAAGGCCTTCGGTCCGACTACTCACGGCAAAGACTGCTCGAATCAAAGGACCTCGAATTGAAAACAGCTGCAGCCCTCGCTCGCTCCCTGGAAGTGGCCCATCGGGACCTCGAGGCGTACTCCAGGTACAGTGCTGCGCGACCCTGGGACTCGGGCCCGACTCCGGCCGCAATACCCCTCGCACCGCCGCCCCTGGGACCTACTACGGCGTCGGTGTCCCGGAATCGATCGGGACCGCCACCCCCAGGACCTGTTGCGGCAGCGGACCTCCGCGATCGGGCCGCCAGCTGCTTCTTCTGTGGCCAGGCGAGACATCAAAGTGCGCGCTGCCCTGCAAGGAACGCGACCTGCTCCGGCTGCAAAAAGAAAGGCCACTTCGTAAACGCCTGCAGGGGGAAAGCCACAGACGCCAGCAGTGCCTCATGTGAGTTGTGGGGGCGGCCATCTTTGATCAAGGCCACAGGCGCCAGCAGTGCCTCATGTGAGTTGTGGGGGCGGCCATCTTCTCCGCCATTTTGTCCAACTTCGTGGGGATCCGCGTCATGGGCGCCGCCATTTTGTTCGCCGCACTCGGCCGCCGTTTTGTCTCCAGACCTGACCACCGCCTCACCTGCAGACTACAGCAGCTCACTCAGCCATACACTGGCCTCCGTCACACTTGACCAAGCCCTCCCGCATCATCTGTCCAAGTCCATGATGGACATCGAAGTAAACGGCCACGCCACGACTTGCCTGTTCGACAGCGGAAGCACGGAGAGTTTTATTCACCCAGACACGGTGAGCTGCTACTCCCTCACTGTCCGGCCAATGCGCCATCGGATCTCGATGGCGGCGAAGTCCCATTCAACAGACATCAGCGGCTACTGTGTGGTGACCCTGTCGGTTAGGGGCACGGAATATAAAAACTTTAAACTTCTCGTCCTGCCCCAGCTCTGCGCTGCCGTCCTACTAGGGCTGGATTTCCAATGCCACCTCCAAAGTGTCACTCTGGCATACGGTGGACCCCTCCCCCCACTCAGTCTACAACCAGCAGTTTTTAAACCGCCCGCCGCATACCACCTGCGGCCTCTCCACTCTCAAAGTCCCGCCCCCCTCCTTGTTCGCTAACCTCACCCGCGACTGTAAGCCCGTCGCTACCAAGAGCAGGCGGTACAGCGCCGGGGACAGAGCTTTTATTAGCTCTGAGGTGCAGCGTCTCCTGAAGGAGGGCATCATCGAGGGGAGCAACAGCCCCTGGCGTGCCCAGGTCGTAGTCGTTAAGACCGGCAATAAAAACCACCTGGTCATCGACTACAGCCAAACCATAAACCGGTACACCCAGCTGGACGCATATCCCCTTCCCCGCATATCTGACATGGTCAACCAGATTGCACAGTACCGGGTATTCTCCACCATCGACCTTAAGTCGGCCTATCACCAACTCCCTATCCGCCCTGAGGACTGCCAGTATGCCGCCTTCGAGGTGAATGGCCGCCTCTACCACTTCCTTAGGGTTCCCTTCGGCGTCACCAACGGGGTTTCGGTCTTCCAAAGGGAGATGGACCGGATGGTTGACCAGAACGCGCTGCAGGCCACGTTTCCTTATCTAGATAACGTCACCATCTGCGGCCGCGACCAGCAGGACCACGATGTTAATCTGGAGAAATTCCTCCATACGGCCCAACGGCTGAATCTCACTTACAATAAGGAGAAATGTATATTTAACACCTCGCGCCTTGCCATCCTCGGCTGCGTAGTAAAGAACGGAGTCATCGGCCCCGACCCCAAAAGAATGCGCCCCCTCATGGAGCTTCCCCTTCCCCACTGTCAAAAGGCACTGAAGAGAACCCTGGGGCTCTTCGCTTACTATGCCCAATGGGTGCCCAATTATGCGGACAAAGCCAGACCCCTCATGAAGTCCACCTCCTTCCCCCTGACAGAAGAAGCATGCGCAGCCTTCTCCCTCATAAAAGGAGACATTGCGAAGGCCACAATGCACGCAGTGGATGAGTCCATCCCTTTCCAAGTGGAGAGCGATGCATCCGACTTCGCCCTAGCTGCAACCCTAAACCAGGCGGGGAGACCTGTAGCCTTCTTCTCAAGGACCCTCCAGGGCCCTGAGATCCGACACTCTTCTGTCGAGAAGGAGGCCCAGGCAATTGTGGAAGCGGTACGACGCTGGAGGCATTACCTGGCAGGCAAACGATTTACCCTCCTCACCGACCAGCGTTCGGTTGCGTTTATGTTTAATAACAAGCTGAGGGGCAAAATCAAGAACGACAAGATCTTGAGGTGGAGAATTGAGCTCTCCACCTACGTGTACGATATCTTGTACCGGCCGGGTAAACTCAACGAGCCCCCTGATGCTCTATCACGAGGTACATGCGCCAACGCGCAAGTTGATAGACTGCGGACCCTCCACAACGACCTCTGCCACCCCGGGGTCACTAGACTTTACCACTTCATTAAGGCCCGCAACCTGCCCTACTCCATCGAGGAGGTCAGGACCATGACCAGGAACTGCCAAGTCTGTGCCGAATGCAAACCGCATTTCTATAGGCCGGACAGAGCAAGCCTGATCAAGGCCACCCGCCCCTTCGAGCGCTTGAGCATCGATTTTAAGGGGCCCCTCCCGTCCTCTGACCGTAATGTGTACTTCCTCAACATTATTGACGAGTACTTCCGTTTCCCCTTTGCCATCCCCTGCCCAGACATGACCAGCACCACGGTCATCAAATGCCTGAACGACCTCTTCACCTTGTTCGGGTTCCCGAACTATATACATAGCGACCGGGGCTCATCCTTCATGAGCGAGGAACTTCGCCAGTTCCTGCTGGCGAGAGGTATTGCGGCGAGCAGGACCGGACCACCAGCTACAACCCCCGGGGGAACGGCCAGGTGGAAAGAGAGAACGCGACAGTTTGGAAGGCCGTCCTCTTAGCCCTAAAGTCTAAGGGCCTCCCAACCTCTCGCTGGCAGGAAGTCCTCCCGGCAGCGCTCCATTCCATCCGGTCACTGCTTTGTACTGCCATTAACGCCACCCCCCATGAGCAAATGTTCGTTTTCCCCAGGAAGTCGACTACGGGAACCTCGCTACCAACATGACTGACTTCTCCGGGGCCCGTCCTGCTGCGGAAGCACGTAACGACCCATAAAACGGACCCCGTGGTCGAGAGGGTGAACCTCCTGCACGCCAACCCCCAGTACGCCTACGTGGCATACCAAGACGGGCGGGAGGACACAGTCTCCTTGCGAGACCTCGCACCCTCGGGCACCCCGGAGATACCACCGTTACCCCCCACCACTCCCCCAAATCCAGCTCCTGTAGGCGGCACCCCAGGAGCCTCCGTCGGCCACGCAGACACCAGCATTAACATCGGATACTGCACCACCGCCGCCGCTGCTGCGCCGATCAGAAAGGCTTACGAGGCCTCCTGATAGACTGACATACGCGAACTAGTAGTACACTTCACCCCGCCGGACTCAATTTTAAACAAGGGGTGAATGTGGTAAACCACTGTTATCGTTCACAACCGTTCATTATTGTTACACTGTTGTTATCACTGTTTACACTGTTGTTATCACTACACAAGGTTACCTCTTGCCACGCACGCTGTTATACCTGGGCTGACCTCAGCTGACTCCGCCCATGGCTCCGCCTGCTTGCCCAGGTATAAAGGTGACCGCTTGGCTAGTATTCTTCCTTGTTGGAACCGATCACCCACGAGGGTGGGCTCTGTTATTTAGCCAATAAAAACCTATAGTTACTACCTTAACTCGTCGCTTTTCATGGACTGAATTGATAGGTATATCAAGGCTCGAGGTCTGGTTTCAGGAGATGGCAGTGCTCAGTGACAACCTCCTTGCTGAAGTGCACCCTTCTAATGCACTGCTCCTCGCTTAATTGGAGGTAGGAGAAGTGCTCTCGGAATACCCTCGGAGGGTAAGGCCTCCTGTTGAGAGCCCTGATGGCCCTCCTCCTCCCTCTGACCACATTTTGCAATCTTTCTCGCTGCCTCTGCTCCCTCCGCAGTCGCGTAATGAGACAATAATTGACACACATACTTTGTTTATGGTAGATTGCACTTACACAAAGTTCCTTCACAACTGTAACAGTTTCATTACAGTTGCTGTGATGGCTGTGCTCACTCTGCTCGTGCACCTGGTCTCCAAAGGATGCAAAACAGGACTAATGCTGTCGAGCTCAGCTCTTTTTGATCAGAAAATATCAACTATTTCGCCTCGCCAGGAAATGCACAAAAGAGGCAGCAGTGCTCATTGGCTGCCTAGGAAAGTACTATTTATATTAAACTTCTTCACCCAGAGAGTGGTGAGAATGTGGAACCTGCTGCCACAGGGAATTGTTGAGGTGGATAGCATGGAGGCATTTAAGGCGAAGCTAGATAAACACATGGGAGAAAGGAACAGAAGGATATGCTGATAGGGTGAGATGAAGAGAGATGGGAGGAGGCTCGTGTGGAGCATAAACACCGCATGGACCAGTTGGGCCAAATGGCCTGTTTCTGTGCTGTACAATCTGTGTAATTCTATGTACAGGAAACTCTCTTTTTACCAGCACCTAAATATCTGGAAATCTCTCTTAACCGGCAAAATTCAGGAGTAGGTTCAGGTAAGTTTTACTATATATTAGTGGCCGTGTAACCGGGGTTCCTGGATTTGTGGCCGTGTAACCGGGGCTCCTGCACCTGTGGCCGTGTACGGGGCTCTTGTACCTTGGCAAGTATACCTCTCTGTAATCTGGACTTTTTGATCAACCGGCACCACGCCGGTCCCGTCGGTGCTGGATAAAAAAGAGTTTCCTGTAGATCCTGGAGGGCGAGGTCGACTGCAGTACAGCCCCCATTAATGTAACGATGTGTAGCACTTTGAAATTCTGTCAGGATAAATGTAACTAATTTTTAGTAGCCACAACACTCCTGATACTAAAGAACCTTTAAATGACTGAATTCAACTCTTGCACAATCGCAAACTGACAAGGAAGCAGTGAAACAGCACTAACCTGACAGCTGCAACTCATCCCTTTAAATATCGCCCCTGGAGCTGCCATCTGCCTGCTTCCCGCCTCCTCTTCCTGTCGTTGTCCGGGCGAGGCGCTAAGAAGGCAGGGGGCGATAATCAATGTGGCAGAACGGGTGCTGAGTGAGCGTTGCATGCTCACTGACGTCACAATGTGCCTGCTGTTAAAGCCCCAGGCGCTAACTGTTAGCGGCGGCACTAAGGGCAACTGGATTTGGCGTGCGGCGCTGGATTCGCCTCGCCCCGGCACTACTTCATTAGTGCCCTGTTAGCGCCCCCGCCATGCACTAATGGGAGGCGCTAAGCAACTGAATTTCTCCCCCATAAAATCAGATCCAATAGCTATTTAGCTTTTAACATTCCAAGCACATAATAGTTTTTACGGAAAATAACATTGGGGGAGAAATTCGGTTGTTAGTGCCAGCGATTAGCGCCTAAAGAGGCCGAGAATTGGGGCGTTACCCAATTTTTGGGCGGGCGCAGTGAACCCAGCGCCTCTTGCCATATTGAGTGGGCTTTTAGTGCCGGCGCTAAATCTTAGCGCCCACTCGCGGGCGCAGGCAGATCATGACGTCATTTTAGTGTGCAACGCCTTTTTGGCGCCCCGGACCGGAAATTCAGTGGCGCCCCCCTCTGTTCCGACCGGCGCTAATAAGGACAGCTTCCTGGAACGTTCCCCAGTGGCTCTCGGGCTTAGGGGGGCGCTCTTTAAAGGGGACTGCACTGGTATAAAAGCGGCAGCCATTTTGGGAGCACAACTTATTTGAGATTTACACAGAGTTGCAAATTTGAACTCTGAGCCATTTCACTAGTGACCCAGTGCTGCCAGAGGACCTTCAGCCTTCATACCATCACCCTGCTGCTGGTGAGCGTTTACACCCTATTTAATTTCTGCTGACCTATTATTATGGGGGCTGCTTTGGAGGGGAACGTCCTGCTGCTCGACCATCTGGAAAGGGCACAGGGACGGAGGGAGAGAGGGCCAGGAATGGCCAGACGGAGGAGGGCCAACAGACGTCGCCACACCAGACCTTACGCTGCCAGGGTATTCAGGCAGCAGTTCTCTTACCTCAACATGTCGGAGGAGCAGTGTGTTAGGAGGCTGCGATTCCAAAAGGAGGTGGTGACTGAGCTGTGCCACCTGCTTCAGGAAGATCTGCAGCCGCAGATAAGGTGCAGGACCTCTCTGTCGGTGGCTGTGAAGATAACAGTGGCATTGAATTTCTATGCAACCGGCTCCTTCCAGTCAGCAACTGGGGACATTGCCAACATATCCCAGTTTGCGGTGCATAGCTGCATCCAGCAGGTTACAGATGCCCTGTTTAAAAGGCGGCGTCAGTACATATCCTTCAATGTGACACCAGAGAAGCAGCGGGAGCGCGCAGAGGGCTTCGCAGCAATAGCGGACTTCCCCATGGTGCAGGGCGCCATTGACTGCACGCACATGGCTTTGCGGGCGCCTGTACAGAATCCTGAGGAGTTCTGCAACCGCAAGGGGTTCCACTCCTTGAATGTGCAGCTGGTCTGTGACCACCGGCAGCTGATCCTGGCGGTCAATGCACAGTTCCCAGGCAGCAGCCACGATGCTTTCATCCTGCGCCAGACTTCAGTCGCTGACCTTTTCGAGGCCCCGACTCACCCAGAAGGCTGGCTTCTCGGTGACAAGGTCTATCCACTGTGCCCATGGCTGATGACCCCGCTCCGTTCGCCCAGCACCCCTGCAGAAGAGCACTACAACGTCAGCCATCAGGCGACGAGGAACATTGTGGAGCACACAATCGGCGTGCTGAAGCAGTGGTTCCACTGTTTGGACCATTCGGGAGGAGCCTTGCAGTACTCACCAGAGAGAGTCTCCCACTTCGTCGTTGTCTGCTGCATGCTCCATAACCTCGCCACCCTGCGCACCCAGCCAATGCCAGCAGACATTGAAGGACCAGCAGAGGAGGAGGAGGAGCAGGAGGAGGAGCAGGAGCAGGAGGAGGAGGAGGAGGAGGACCAAGACGGGAGGGTCTGAGAAACTGGAAGGGCCGTCCGTCTGAGGCTGATAAGGAGTCGGTTCTAGGCCCCTCTCATGGACTGTTTGGTGCCATTCGAAGACCAGGAATGGAACCATTCGGATAACCAAAAGCCTATGAAGGCCACAATGATTGTAAATAGCAGACATGGCCAATGACATTAAAAAATTTTGTTTATTTTGAAAACTGTGCTTCCTTCCAACATGACAAAGCAATGGCAACAGAAAGCTTAACTAACAAACTAACACATCCGTATCTCGCACACCCAGGAGACTATCCAAAACATGACTAACATTCAGAACAACATCCACGGCCTTGAGTTCTAGAAATAGGACGTTTCAGCAGCACCTTCTACTCTTTCCCCTTTGATGGTGATCTACTTCTCTTGCGAGAACAGCCCCTTCCCTCCCTGCAGCTCCTCCGTAATGGGACCCCAGTGGCTGCATGAAGGCTGGGGGACGCCTGCTGACTGTCCAAAAGCGCAGATGCCCCTGAGGGACGGCCTGGACGGACTCTGGGCTTGGAGGGGCCGGATGCTGACTGCTCCAAATGGGCATGGGTGGAAGCAGTCTGTCCTGCAGGTGATGGCAGCTGCAGTGGAGACGTGCCAGCGTTGGCATCAGGAATGTTGACATCCTGAGAGCGGACACCTGCTCCGTGGTCGGCCGACACACTGGCACCCTGACGGGGCAGCACCACAGCATGCGGACCAATCGGCTGGTCCACAGATTGCTGGCCTGCTGTGGTGCTGCAAGGGCCCCGGGTAATCCTGCCTGATCCATCGAGGGTGGCAGCAGTAAGTGCTTGTGTGGCCTCAATCTGCCTCTGCATGAGGCCAGCGAGGGACTGCGTGGCAGCACTCAGCACTTGCGTGGCAGGTGCCAGTGCTTCGGTGAAGCCCTGGACAGTCCTTTCCAGTGAAGTCGCGACGCCCTGGACAGCCCTTTCCAGTGATGTCACGACGCCCTGGACAGTCCTTTCCAGCAATGTTCCAACGTCCTGGGCAGTCTTTTCCAGGGCTGCCCCGAAGTCTTGCACAATCCTTTCCTGTGCTGCCCCGAAGTCTTGCACACTCCTTGCCAGTGTCTCGATGGATTCAGGGATCCTTGCAACTGCAGCCATCAACTCAGTGTGCCTGAGTCGAGCCTGGGCGCTCATTTCTGCGAGGGAACGCACCTCTTCTGTGCTCTGTGCAGCAGTCATCGTGGCCTGACGCGCCCTCCGGGGAGACGGCCCCCGAGCTTCCCTACCCCCTTGCGCTGCTGGAGGCCGCTGGTTCCTGCAACTGGTTCCTCCTCAGAGCCATCCCCCCCGCTCCCTTCCAGGGATGCACTATCCCCAGTCTGCAGATGGGCTGGCTCGCCTGAGGGTGGGACGGATGGTCCGGCTTCCTCCTGCTCTTCGCCTCCGGAGTCAGTGTCCCTGGCAGCTTGATGGCCCGGCTCCTGAGCTGATGATACAGCATCTGAAAGCAGGGAGGTTGAAGAGTGGCTTTAGCGAAAGGACAGGGTGGCAGCAAGGGATGCAAGAGTGCTGCAATGCTCTGACATGGGTCCAGACTGAAAAAGCATGCTGGTGGGGGGAACAAGTGGAAGGAGAGAGTTCAAAAAGGTGATGACCTTACCATCGCTGTGCACAATGGGGTCGGCAGCTCCAGTGGTGACAGGACCACTCATCCGGCCTCCAACAATCTGGTGGACTCTTTCCTCCAGGTCCGTGAGTTCCTGCAGCTGAGGAGGGCCCCCTCCAGTACAATTCTGTTCCCTCCGGTTCCTGGCCAGCTTGCCCTGCAGGAGAAAGGACGGGAAGTTCTGAAACATGCTGCCCTGAGTTGTCATCTCATGCCCCCCCATGGTGGATCAGCCCTTACATTATGTCCTGAGTTGTCATCTCATGCCCCCCCATGGTGGATCAGCCCTTACATTATGTCCTGAGTTGAATGTGCGTGTGCGTTCCCAGAAAGGGCCATGGGTGCTGGCTGACAGATGGCCACTGGGGCATCGCGCACCCTCTGGCCATAAAGTCAGGTGCAGATGGAGGGATGAAGAAGATTGCCAACAAGCCACTCACCCTAACGACCCGAGTGAGATCGTTGAACTTCTTCCTGCATTGCACAGGAGTCCTGGGTGCCACGCTGCTGGAGTTGACTCTTTGACAAACTTCCCTCCAAGCTCTGCGGTACTCGTTCTGATGAGGCCTCCTGCCATTGTCAGGGTACAGCACTGCTCGCCGGCGCTCCACTGCGTCAACCAAAGCATCCAATGCCCTTTCGGAAAACCGCTCCGCTCTCTGCCTCACCCTCTCCATCTGGTCAAAGTTTGTAATGCCTCAGATTGCACAGCGCCGATTTTGAGGCCTACAGGACGATGAGTCTGGCTGCTGAACCTAAATGACCCGCCCCTTTAAGAGCTGGCCGGCGCCAGCATGTCTCGTGGTCATCGATTATTGACAGCACCTGCGCTGCGCCCGTCTGCCCAGATATTGAGTAGCGCCGCCAGGTTAGCGCCTTAGGAGTCCCGTGCAGCGCCTGATTTAACGCCGCAATCACCTTCAGGGGCGCAGCAACCCAATATCGCTGGAGGTGGCGATAAGTTGCGCCTGGCAATAAAATTTGCGCATCGCCAATTCTAGTGCTCCGAGCGGGGCTATACCCAATTTCTCCCCCATTGTGCCTTATCTGCCTGAATCACAATGCAAGTCATGACAATGTACTACAATCATTGAAGGGTTCATTAGGGTTCTTTGCCACAGTTTTCCATCATCTGCAGACCAACATTACATTATAGAGAATGTAATATTATGTACAGAGGTTGAAGTGCAAATGGTTCGTAGCCAAGTTATTTCACTACAGTTTCTGGCACAGTGAAGTAAAACAGTATCAGATATTTATACACTTATGGGACTCGATTGAACCAAAAATAAACAACTGAGAAATGTCTGACACATAACTAAAGGAATATAAATTATGAACATTTTATGAGTTATCCAGGGCTAACTCAGTCTGGCATATTTTTTGGTAGGCAACTGAGTTCAGTAGACATATTTCATATATATCACATGCTTTGGATAAGCAATGTTAATTACAACAAATCATAAGAAAATATTGCTCTCTGGCAATTTACTTCCAACGGAGCCTCACTCTGATAACGGGAGTAGCAAGGTTTAGCGATATTTTATAGAATGTACAGCCCAGAAACAGGCTATTCGACCCAATTAGCCCATGCCGGTGTTTATGCTCCACTCCTCCTCCCACCCCTCTTCATCTAACCCTATCAACATATCCTTCTATTCTGTTCTCCCTTAAATGCAACAATGCATATTAAAGTGGAACAAACAATTGTTCAACATATAAGTAAGCTCTTGTCAGGAGACACTCATCGCAGTTTCTCCCAGAGTGCTGGGTGTGGTGGGCAATGGAGATTTAGGTACCTGGGACAGATAGAAAGGGCCTATGTTTGATTTTATGTGGCATTTGCATAAATCTGATTTTAAAATGGCTGCAGCCAGCTGTGCCCTTGGGAGGATCCCATTGGTCCATGAAAGTGGTGCCCAATATAACATACCTAGTTCCATACAATCAGACCTGCTGAGGTAAATTTTCATCACGTGGGCTTAATCCGTGCGGGTAATGATTTCAATGGAATGAAAATCAGATGGGTTCTATAATCGGCGGGCGATCCACTCTGCTAGATTAGCACCCGGGCAGTGAAGACGAAAATTCATCCCAGTCAGTTTATTCCGTGGGAAACAGCTGTCATAAGTGGATTTTCTCTGTTATCTCAATACTTTTGTTCAGAAACCAATTAAGTCAAAAAGCCTGGAGCAGTGTATTTGAAATGTTAACACATGTAGATTGACAGACTGTGGAATAGATGATTTTAGTCTTTCCCAGTGTTGAAACATTAATGGAGGAAGCACCAATATCCAAACGTTCTCACCTCACTTTATAAGGTGTGAGTTCTGTTAGTAGTTTTATTATGTCAAGGAAATGGCTGTAACACGGAAAACATAAATCACAGCTCTGTTTGTTCAGCTTTCATTCTGACAGCAGAACTGAACTCTATGGATGAACTGGAATTTATGTCATCCTCAGGCATCATCACATCTTGAAGTCTAACAATCTGACTAGCTTCATCCAAAAGTCCTGTTACTTAAACAGATTCTGAAAAGGATATAATTAACCTTTACAAACAGATTATATTTTTATTGTTTTAAGTATTGTGATGGTTCAGCACCTGGCTGGATTTCTTAGCTTAAATAAACAAGACCAAGTAGCTTTAGCCTGTATGCATTGGTTTGATGATGTATTGGGTCAAATCTTGCTGGAGCGGGGCATTCACGGCATGCACCATTAGTTAGACTTTTTCCTGCACCCTTCAGCTCGAATCTAATTTGTACCATAACTCGTTGGAAGTGCAAGGACAACGGGACATCTGAGACCTTAGTGAACGATAGAACCAACAGTCTATCTCCTTAACCAATGAGATTTAAGGATTGAGGAAGAAAATTAGGAACAACAGAGAAGGAGAGTGAATTAGAGTCAAATTGGGTACAGAAACAGAAATAAAGAGAGGGAAAGAAAGATTGGATTAAGAGAGAGAGAAAAAAGAGACCGAAAGGAAAAGTAAGAAAAAAACATTTTTTTTTAATCTCGAAGAAGAATTTACTACATGCAGGAATGAGACTCAACAGTTTAAATTGTTCCCTTTCTGGGCTGGAGAGGTTGATTGGCATTGCATTAACAATTATCACATCATTAAAAGGATACTTATGCTGTTAAACTGTTAAGCATGACCCCTAACTTTTTGCGGCTAGTTTAATTTGAGTTTAATGTACAAATTCAGCAAGTTTGTTTGTGCGTGGCAAATCAACCAGTAAGTTCTGGCAATTCGCAACTCACGGCCCCTATCTCCTCTTCCCCTGAACTTTCTGGCCGATTTGTGCATTAATAACGGCGTGCATCATGAACTTGCCTTTATTGTTCCAGGAAGATTTGGCCCATTATTTTTCACCTTTCAGTATGGACAGAAGAGTTAAATGGGTGTCCCACTTGTTCCCCAGTGATTGATATACTGTGACTGGGGGTTAACTGTTGATACAACCCATACACAGCACTTATAAAGGGGCAGGTTTCGGATCATAAGAGGCTATGTCTGCTTATGGTAACTGTCTGTCATTCACTGACACAAGCTGAAATGGCCTCTATCTGCACTGTGGGGTTTCTGTGATTCTGTGAAAGTCAATCGAAAAGAAATTCGGGCGTCGTGTAAAACGGGCTGCCGATTCGCTATCGCCTCTTTCCGCCCTATAGGCGAAGACCAATTTCATCCCCTGTATTGTTCACATTACACAATGTGAGGCCTGCCCTCTCATTTTATGTATCGGGCTGAAGGTGGTGGGGGGGGATGCGCAGAGGCCACTTATATTCCCACATTACAACAGTGACTCCACTTCAAAAGTACTTCATTGGCTGTAAAGCGCTTTGAGATGTCCGGTGGTTGTGAAAGGTGCTATATAAATGCAAGTCTTTCTTCTTTCTTTCTATATTGATTGAACTTAGGTCTGTATTGTGCAGTCTCGGTGACTGATGCGTTTTCCTGCTGATTCAGTTTGATCTCTCAAGCAGTTTGATACCCTTGCTGCTGACTTCAATGTACCCTCTTCTGTGCATGCTGTACCATAGTGTAGCTATAGGCCAAGCGGAGGCCTGTAAGGGAAATATACAGGGACTCCTGTCCCTAGAGTTTGACACAATAGAAGGGGATCCACAGGAAGCAGCAGAACGATTATTACAGACGCTGTGCTATTGCTGCCTCTACGTGCTTGCAGTGTTTGGGGGTGAATTTCTTTGGGGCTTTTGACAGAAGCCACTTTGATGTGCATTAACGGGGTTTCCACCAAACTTGTATTAGTCTGTGGTGAGAGCTGCTGCTATGGTGTTAGTGGGAGAAAGCAGAACTAATTACCCCAAAGCACAAGACCATAAGCTTTAGTATAGAATGAGGCACCCACGGTCGTTGTTAATCGAATGCAATTCGGATACATTCGGGATCAAATGTAACTTCAGCGGAGACATGAAATGGAAGGTAGCAGATCACCCTACCCCGGCCTTGCAACGTGCAGCCGATTCACTACTGCCGTGCACCAAAAATCAGAATTTTACCCCCCAATTATGTAGTGTAGACACCAGGGGGATAAAATTGGTCTTTGCCTGCAGTGTGAAACAGTCTCCCGCTTTACACCACGCCTCATTTTCTTTTCCATTGAAGTCAAACAAAAAGTAAATCGGGCCTGGTGTAAATGGGCTGCCAGTTCGCCAAGAGCCATTTCGCTCCAGTGGCAACGACCAATTACACCCCACGGATTGTTTTCTTCTGTACCTGTACCTGCCTATCAGCGATAAGTGCATTTCATTTTGTTAAATAGCTGTGCAAATTATCCCAACAAATCAGATTTCAAATACTTATAGGTTAATGTAAAATGAGCAGTTGTAAGCATGGCTCAGGATGAAAGTAATGTGCTTGCTGTACAATTAGACTCAAGGTTTGTCACTGATTAAAAAACAGCTAGCTTCAAAGGCAACTCAAAGAACTTCAAGGGCGCTGAATAGTTTTCTTTCTAAACTTTAGATAAAAGGCCACTCGTCTCTTTCATTCTCTGTAACGGTGCCTCCCAGGGTACCTTTGCTCGTTTCACACTCTATTACAAGAGTGCTGGTCCCCTCCTCTCTCCTTGCCCACAGGAAAAGTCAAACAAAACAAATCAGTGGTGCTGACGTTTGCTGGCTGCTTTTGAGAAGTGGGAGGGCAAAGTTGCTGAGGTGAAAGGAATAGAAATGAGCAGTGAGTTTGATTCTGATTCTCAAATCTTTCTCAGTTGGTGCACTGCATTGGATCGGTGCAAAATAACAACTTGCATAGAATTACATAGAATGTACACCACAGACACAGGCCATTCGGAGCAACAGCTCTGAGGCTATACTCAAGCCTCCTCCCACCGCTCTTCATCTCGCCCTAACAGCATGTCCTTCGATTCCCTTCTTTCTCATGTACTTATCTAGCTTCCCCTTAAATGTATCTAAGCTAATCGCCTCAACTAGTCCAACTCTAACTGTTGATTGACAGTTGAGCATTAGTACATTTGTCTCCATGTATTGCTCCTGTGGTGGGACTAATGGGCAGAACTCATTCAAAGGGCTACTGGCCCATTTCTGCACCACAATTTAATATGTAACAAGATCATAATTTATTTTCTTTCTGTTCCTTCTCAAGTAATTAAGAAGTTATTTAATTTGGTGACATCCTTTAATTGTAGTAGTCAGGTACAAAAAATAATCAAAAAGGCTAAATGGATGTTAGCCTATATAACTCGAGGGCTAGAATATAAAGGGGAGGAGGTTTTGGTACAGCTATGCAAAGCCCTGGTTAGACCACACCTGGTGTACTATGTATAGTTCTGTGCATCACACCATAGAAAGGATATATTGGCCTTGGAAGGAGTGCAGCGCCGATTCAGCAGAATGTTAGCAGCGCTCCAAGGATTAGAAGAAGAAGATGATTATGAGGCGAAGTTATATAAACCAGGCTTGTATTGCCTGGACTATAGATGGTTAAGGGGTAATTTGATTGAAGTTTTCAGGATTTTGAAAGGACTTGATAGGGTAGATAGAGATAATTTTTTCCCGCTGGTTGGGGAATCTAGGACAATGGGACATAACCTTAAAATCAGAGCCAGGCCATTCAAGAGAGAAGTTAGGAAACACTTCTTCACGCAAGGGTGGTAGAAGTGTGGAACTCTCGCCCACAAAAAGCAGTAGGTGCTAGCTCAATTAATCATTTTAAATTTGAGATCGATAGATTTTTGCTCGACTAGAGTACAAAGAGATATGGAGCCAAGGCAGGTGGATGGAGTTAAGATACAAATCAGCCATGATCTCATTGAATGGTGGAACAGGCTCGAGGGGTTGAATGGCCTACTCCTGTTCTTATGTTCTTAATTGACCGTCAACAACCAAATTAAAGACATCTGCAGCAATGCTAAAAAAGGTAGAATTTGCATTTATGTACCGCCTTTCATGACCTCGGGACAAGCCAAAGTGATTTACAGCCAACAAAGTACCGTGGAAGTGTAGTCACTGTTGTAATGTAGAAATAGCAGCAGCCAATATACACACAGCAAGGTTCCACAAATAACAATGAAATAGACGGCCGGATAAAGGCCCAGAATTTGCGGATCCAATGATGGCGGATGCTCAGCGTACGCCATCATAAGCCTTCAGAAAGGCCCCGCAAGTTTCGGGTTTCCACATGCGCTGCGCATGCACGAACACCCGGCACTTGCGACCTGTCAAGGTTTGACAGATCTACTGCACCAACTGAGAATTCACTTTCGTTGGTGCAGAGTGAGGCTATTTGCCCAACTACTGCCCAGCAAATGCCCACGAAACCCTTACACCTGGTAAAAGCAGGTGTAGGGCCTGCTTTCACCAGCGTAAGGGTTAATACAAATCTTAAATTAAAAATTTTAAAATAAAAAATTAGTTGATGCAAATTTTGGCCCAGATTTAAATGTTTAAAATTATTCTTCAAAAAATTAAATTTTTACTATATTTGCTTTATTGAAGGGACTTTTAATTAAATTTGAAAATGACAACATTAATTTTATTAGAACTGTGTAAATTCTTTAATTATTTGAGGATTCCATTGCTTGTCATTAGGGGATTCCGTTCGGAAATAACTGCAATAGAATCCTCCTTTCTGATTGGACGACCGGGCCCACGTGATCCCAGGAGTGCTTCCGAACCACCTGCGTCCCTGGGATCCTTGGGCCTTTCCGCAGGTCTGCAGGCCCAGGACCTGAAGTTTCCGCAGCCTGGGAGCTTGAAGGTAAGTTGGTATATTTTTAGCAGGTCGGAGGCGTACTCCAGAGGTACGCCTCCGACCGCAAATTCCGAGCCAACCTGTTTTTGGTGTTGTTGGTTGAGGGATAAATATTGGCCGGGACACTGGAGAGAACTCCCCTACCCTTCTTCAAAATAGTGCCGTGGGATTTTTTACGTCCTCCTGAGAGGGCAGACTTCGGATGGTTTAAATTCCCATCCGAAGGATGGCACCTCCCTCAGTACTGCGCTGGGAGAGTCAGCCTAGATTATGTGCTGAAGTCTTTGGAGTGGGACTTGAACCCATGAACTCCTGACTCAGAGGTGAGAGTGTGTTTTCAGGTTAAAATGCAGTTACAAGTGTTAACAACAACAACAACTTGTATTTATATAGTGCCTTTAACGTAGTAAAACGTCCCAAGGCGCTGCACAGGAGTATTATAAGACAAAAAAGTTGGCACCGAGCCACATAAGGAGAAATTAGGGCAGGTGACCAAAAGCTTGGTCAAAGAGGTAGTTTTTAAGGAGCGTCTTAAAGGAGGAAAGAGAGGTAGAGAGGCAGAGCAGTTTAGGCAGGGAATTCCAGAGCTTAGGGCCTAGGCAACAGAAGGCATGGCCACCAATGGTTGAGCGATTATAATCAGGGATGCTCAAGAGGGCAGAATTAGAGGAGCGCAGATATCTCGGGGGATTGTGGGGCTGAAGGAGATTACAGAGATAGGGAGGGGCGAGGCCATGGAGGGGTTTGAAAACAAGGATGAGAATTTTGAAATCGAGGCGCTGCTTAACCAGGAGCCAATGTAGGTTAGCGAGCACAGAGGTAATGGGCGAACGGGACTTGGTGCGAGTTAGGACACGGGCAGCCGAGTTTTGGATGACCTGAAGTTTATGTAGGGTAGAATGTGGGAGGCCAGCCAGGAGTGCATTGGAATAGTCAAGTCTAGAGGTAACAAAGGCATGGATGATGGTTTCAGCAGATGAGCTGAGGCAAAGGTGGAGACCGGCGATGTTACGGGGGTGGAAATAGGCGTTCTTTGTTATGCTGCGGATATGTGGTCGGAAGCTCATTTCAGGGTCAAATATGACACCAAGGTTGTGAACAGTGTGGTTCAGCCTCAGACAGATGTTAGGGAGAGGGATGGAGTCAGTGGCTAGGGAATGGAGTTTGTGGCGGGGACCGAAAACAATGGCTTCGGTCTTCCCAATATTTAATTGGAGAAGCTGCAACACTGACAGTGCTGCCCGGTCAGCTGCTCCGTGTCTAGCTTTATTTATTATTTTGTCATTATTTTGTCACTACAGTACCTAGAAAATATTGCAATGACCTTCTATCGATATAAAATCATGGGGTGGGCTGGGGGGAGCAGGAATCTTCCTGATGGATGATATCCTCTGGTTGCCATGTTTTAGTGACATTGTAGATCATAGATGGGAGATTGCCCCGATTGTTTTTGTCCCATCAAAATTGTAAAGACGTTCGGTCAGAACACTTCCACAGTCAAATGAATTTGAATTTGATTTTAATTTCAATAAATGAGGAGCAAATGTTTCCACTGGCTGGAGAGTTGAGAACCAAAGGACACAGGTCTAAGATAATTGGCAAAAGAATCAGGGGCTTGAAGAGGAGAGCTTCTTCCTTACGCAATTTGCTGTTATGATCTGGAATGCACTGCCTGAAAGGGCGGTGAAAGCAGATTCAGTAGTAACTCTCAAAAGTGACTTGGATATATACTTGAAAGGGAAAAATTTGCATGGAAATGGGGATAGAGCGGGGGAGTGGGACTAATTGGATAGCTCCATCAAAGAGCCGGCACAGGCACGATGGGCCAAATGGACTCCTTCTGTGCTGTAAGATTCTGTGAAATACAGCATTAGGTTTATTTAAGGTTTACAGCAAGAATGGTAAAGAATGGACAAATGGAGATCGTGTGATTTAGCTTTATTCAACAGCTGTACTATTCTCCTTCTATATAGCCTCTTTTCTATTATTTTCAGCGATTTTGTGTGCTAGATGTTTACTTGAAGGACAAGCTGGGGGTACCACGTCTGGATGCATTTACAGTGACTGCCACATGGAGTTTGCCTAGACCAGTTGGCTGGCCACTTGTCTCAGTGGTAGTTTGACTATTGGATAAACCTGAAGTCACGGAGTAAATGTGTTAATAATAAAAACAATGCAAACAATGGAGAAAAGTGAGATGGAAGAAAGGACAATCCTTCTCCTAGAAGGCAATGAAACATGAGAGGGTGGAGATAAGCAAAAGACACAACAAAGACAAAAGGTATGTGGAGTAATAAAGAGCAACAAGGACAAGTAACAGAGACAAGGGATTCTTAATGATCCAACATGACAACATCTAAGGTTATAGCCTAACATAGGAACAGGAGTAGGCTATTCAGTCCATCGACGCTGTTCCATCATGCAACTAGATCATGGCTGATCTGTACCTCAACTCCATTTACCCGCCTTTGTTCCATATCCCTTGATACCCTTCCCCAACAAAAATCTATTGATCTCAGTCTTGAAAGCTCAAATTATCCCAGCCTTCTGGGGGAGAGAATTCCAGATTTCTACTACCCTTAGCTCTAAGGTTATGCCCGCGCCATCTTGATTACCCCACCAGAGGAAATAATGTATCTGTATCTACCCTATCGAATCCTTTTATAATTTTTAAAAACCTCGATCAGATCACCATTCAACCTTCTAAATCAAGGGAATACAAGCCAAGTTTATACAACCTGTCCTCATAATATAACCCTCTAAGCCCCAGTAACACTCTGGTCAATCTGTCTCCGTACCCTCTCCAAGGCCAGTACAGTATATCTTTCCTCAGGTTCAGTAGCCTGAAACAGAACGCAGTACTCCAGATGGTCACGATGCGGTCTCCTCTACATTGGGGAGACCAAACGCAGATTGGGTGACCGCTTTGCGGAACACCTCCGTTCAGTCCGTAAGGGTGACCCCGAGCTTCCGGTCGCCTGTCATTTCAATTCACCGCTCCATTCCCACTCGGACCTCACCGTCCTTGGCCTCTTGTACTGTTCCACGGAAGCTCAACGTAAACTCGAGGAACAGCACCTCATCTTCCGATTAGGCACTCTGCAGCCTTCCGGTCTCAATATTGAGTTCAACAATTTCAGATCATAACCTCGGCCCCTATTTCATTTTCACTTATATTTTTCCACTCCTTTCCTTCCCCCCCCCCCTTTCCTTTTGTTTCTCTCTCACACCTGGCAGCTATCTTTTACCCTGCCAGTACACTTTACACCTAATCACAGCCTATTACCATCTCGTCTAGCTTCTAATCTCTTTTACTTCTTTTGGTTCTTTTATTCTTTTGTCCGATCGCAGCCCTGCCTTCGATCTAGTTCCTTTTCTCTCCAGTTTTGAAGAAGGGTCAAACCCGAAACGTCAACTCAAATTTCTCTCCACGGATGTTGCCTGACTTGCTGAGTTTTTCCAGCATTTTCTGTTGTTATTTCGGATTTCCAACATCTGCAGTATTTTGCTATCGTACTCCAGATGGGGTCTGACTAAGGCTCCGTACAACTGAAGCATACCTCCCTCACTTTTGTATTTGCCATTTTTATTACTTTAAATACAAATAATGAAAAAGGAGTAAAACTCAAGACTATTATTTAGCGTCATGAGACAAACAAACAGATGCATTGAAGTTGATGACATTCTTTAAAATATTTTCTGGTTAATGATCAAAGGAAATGGGTGGGTGGAGAATTCCACGGTTATTGCCCTGTTCGGAGCCCTATTGTTCAGCCAGGGAATTCTACTCACATCTGGCGTGAGCCACAAAATATGGACTTGGTTAACACTTACTGCAGTGACTTGGCACAAAATCTAGGCTGGCACTCCAGTGTAGTACTGAGGCAGTGCTGCACTGTCCGAGGTGACAGGAGACATTAAACCGGCTACCCCTCAAGTGGTGCAAAAGATCCCGTGGCACTACTTCGAAGAAGAGCAGAGGAGTATTCCCCAGGGTCCTGACCAATATTAATCTTTCAGCAACATCACTAAAAAAAAACTAATTATCTGTTATTATCATATTGCTGTTTGTGGGACCATGTTGTGTGCAAATTGGCTGCCGCGTTTCCTACATTAAAACAGGGACTACAGTTCAAAAGTAATTCATTGGCTGTAAAGCGCTTTGGAATGTCCTGAGGTCGAGGAAGGTGCTATATAAATGCAAGTCTTTCTTTCTTTTTCTTTTTCTATGAATCAGAACCACACCTTGGTCCAGAACCTTAGCATTTGTCTACTGAACATTTGAATGAGATAAACATCCTTTAACATGCGGACGGTAAATATTCTCATGACATGTTTTGCAAGAACGTGAAGTGTGTAAAATGTGTCGATTTGTAGGATTGTGTTTTTGAAGTGACAGTGATAGCTCTCCTGCCTAGGAGCCAGAAATGATTCAAGCCCCACTCTAAGAACTTGAGCACACAATCTAAGCTGACACCAGTACTGAGGGAGAGCTGCATTGTGGGAGGTGCTGCCTCTTGAATGAGCCGTTAAACCGAGGCCCTGTCTGCCTGTTCAGGTGGATATAAAAGATCCCATGGCACTATTCAAAGAAGAGCACAGTGTTCAATTGATGTCCTGGCCAAAATTGTGTAGAGTTCGGGGCCTAGAAATTGGGTATAGCCCCGCTTGAGGCGTTAGAACTGGCGCTGCGCAAAGTTTATAGCCAGACGAAACTTATCGCTGCCTGGCGAGATATTGGGTTGCATCACCCCCAAAGGGGATTGAGGCGCGAACTCAGATGTTGCACGGGGCACCCAAGGCGCAAAAGTTCAGGCGCTACCCAATATTGGTGCGGACGGGCGCAGTGCAGGTGATCTCAATTACCGGAAACCACGAGACTTCCAGGCGCCGGCCGGCTCTTAAAGGGGTGGGTCATTCAGCCTGAGCTGCAACACTCAACGCCCTGTAGGCCTCAGAATCGGTGCTCGCCCTTCTCTGGCGCAAGAAACTTGGTGAGGATGGAGAAGCTGAGACAGAGAGCAGAGCGCTTCAGCACTGAGGCTCTGGACCAGTTGGTGTCTGCAGTTGAGCGCCGTCGAGATGTTCTGTATCCTGACAATGGCAAGAGGCTGAATCAAAAGGCTTACCGGCGATCTTGGAGGGAGGTTTCTCAGAAGGTCAACTCCAACAGCATGGCGACCAGGACCCCTGTTCAGTGCAGGAAGAAATTCAACAACCTCACTCGGGTCGTTAGGGTGAGTGTTGGTTATGCAAACTTCTGATTCCCTCCATCTGCACCTAACTTCGAGGACCCTGTTGCCATGATGCCCCAATGGCCATCTGTCAGCAAGCAGCCATGGCCCTTTCTGGGCACACACATGGACATTTCACTCAAGGCCACATGTAAGGGCCCTTGCACCATGGGGGGCATGAGATGATCTCTCAAGGCCTCATGTAAGGGCTCTTGCACCATGGGGGGCATGAGATGATCTCTCAAGGCATCATGTTACAGAACTTCCCCTTCTTTCCCCTGCAGTCCAAGCTGGCGACGATGCGAAAGGAGCAGCGTTGAACCGGTGGCGGACCTCCACAAGTGGTCACTCTCATGGATCTCGAGGAGAGAGTGCACCAGATTCTTGGAGGACGTCTGTCTGGTCCTGTTACCACTGCAGCTGTCGACCCCATTCTCGACAGTGAGGGTAAGGCTCTCACCTTTTGCAGCTGTCTCCTTCCACTTGGTCCCCCCGCCACCATGCTTCCTCAGTGTGCCGCAATCTGGCATGCCTTTCCGCCAACCTGGCCTTTTGCTAAAGCCACTCTTCCACCTCCCTGCTTTCAGATGATGCATCACCAACTGGGGCTCAACGCCCTGAAGCTGCCAGTGCCAGTGCCTCCGGAGGCGAGGATCAGGAGGAAGCCGGACCATCCGTTCCAATCTCAGGGGAGCATACACATCTACAGACTGGGGATAGTAGTTCTCTGGAGGGGAGGAGGGGAGGCTCTGAGGATCAGGCAGTTGCCAGAACAAGCGGCATGCAGCAACGTAAGGGGGGTAGGCAAGTTCAGCCACCGTCTCCCCGGAGGGCAAGGCAGGTAGTGATGACTGCTGCACAGAGTGCAGAGGAGGTGCGTTGCCTGGCTGAAATGAGCACCCAGGCCCGGCTCAGGCACACTGAGCTGATGGCTGCAGTGGGGAGGATGCCTCAGTCAATAGATACACTGGCAAAGAGTGTGTTGGACTTCGGGGCAACATTGGAGAGGACTCGCCAGGGCTTCGGGGCAACAATGGACAGGACTCTCCAGGGCTTCGGGGCAACAATGGACAGGACTCTCCAGGGCTTCGGGGCAACAATGGAGAGGTCTGTCGAGGGCTTTGGGCCAACAACGGAGAGGACTGTCCAGGGCTTCGAGGCCGCCATGGAAAGGACTGTTCAGGGCTTCGGACAATCCCTGGAAAGGTCTGTCCAGGGCTTGTCCGAGGCAGTGGAGCGGTCGGCACCGGCCTTGTCCAAAGCAATGGAAAGAACTGTCCAGGGCTTCTCCGAAGCACTGGCACCTGGCTCACAGGTCCTCACTGCTGCCACGCAGTCACTTGCCGGCCTCGTCCACACCCAGATTGAGGCAACGCGAACTCTCACTGCAGCCACCCTATCTGCATCAGCTAGGATCACCCCGGGCCCTTCCAGTCCCATACAAGGCCAGGAATCAGTGGAGCATGCGATTGTGGCGGATGAGCCGAGCCGGTCCCCTCAGAGAGCCAGTGTGTCGTCCGACCATGGTGCAGGTGTCCTCTCTCGGCAGGTGACCATTCCACATGCCAGCGCTGGCACGTCTGCAGTGCAGCTGCCACCACCTGCAGGGCACACTGCTTCCAGCCATGCTCAGATCAAGCATCCTGCGTCCGTACCCTCCAAGCCCAGAGGTCGGCCAGGCCATCCCTCAGGGGCTTCTGCGCTTCCACACAGTCAGCAGGCGCCCCCCAGCCTTCACCCCGCCACTGGGGTTCAATTACGTCGGAGCAGCAGGGAGGGAAGTGGCCGACCGCGAAAGAGAAGTCGTTCTCCATCAAGGGGCCAGCAGTAGAGGGAGGTGCTGAGACGTTTCTTTGGCCAAAATCAAGGAGACCCTCATCTGTTGGAATTGTTGGAAATAGTTTGATTAGTTTTGCGGCTTTGCTGAAGAGTTAACTGTTATTTTGATAGTTATGGTTTCTGTTGACATGACGTTGTTTTGCTGTAATGAAAGACTTTTGTGACAATAAAGAGAAGTTTAAATGTGCTATGGTGTACGTGACTAATTACAGTGATGCTGGCCTTCAGAGGCTTTCAAACATCCAAAGTGCGCAGCAGTTAAGACACTCATCATTCCGCCAGAGGGGCCTCGATACGAGTCCTCATGAGCCTGTGACGGATGCCCCTTCCACTTTCAGGAGCCCTTCCATCTTCCTCCTCTTCCTCCTCCTCGTCTGCATGCTCCTCCTCCTCTGCCTGCTTCTCCAGGGTCAGAGGGAAGGTGATGAATTGATGCCTTCGCCTATAAAGGGCAGCTGTAACTTGCCGGATGCAGCAGTAGACTGCAACCTGAGAGATATTCGCAATGTCCCCAATGGCTCACTGAAAAGATCCGTTGCCATAAAAATTGAGGGCAACAGTCAGTTTAGCGGCCACCGACAGAGAGGTCATGCACCGTAGACGCGGCTGCAGATCCTCAGCAAGCAGGTGGCACAGCTCAGTAACAACGTCCCTCTCAATTCGGAGCCTTCGCACACACTGCTCCTCCGACATGTCAAGGTATGACACCTGCTGCCTAAAGACCCTCGCAGCATACCCTCGGATTGGCCGACCTCCATTGCCCCTCCTCCTTCTGGCCAATCCCGGCCCTCTCTCCCGCCGTCTCTCTGCCCCTTCATAGTGTTCGGCCATGAGGCCGTCGCCCTCCAAAGCATCTCCCATTCCGATGCCAGTTGGTCAAAAGGCTGTTAGGTCTAGTGCTCCAACTGCTCCGGACAGGTTTGAGGGTCCCAAGTACTCTAATGCTAAATTCCAAAAACTCTGCTCCACAGTAGCTCACCAACTCTCTCCACCAACAATCGCAATGAACAGGCCAAGTGGCTGAAGCTTCTATACTAGAGCTGTCCCCTTTAAATAGCGCCCCCCTGTTGTGTATGCACCTTTAAGAGAATAACTGGTCTCAGACTGCAATACCGGCAGTGACCACCCCTGTATAAAAGGCGCTAGTGAGCCTCTGTGTTTTTAGTTTCACTATTGACTTCCACCAGTAAAGACTTATTTTGTTCCACTCCTGCAGTCCGTGTCTCAATTATTCACGGACGTAATACTGGCGACGAGTAAGAAACGAACTTACCTGCAACTCAGCAGCACCTCAGACGACGTTATTGAAGGTCGAAGCCAGAAGAAAGAATAAATAAATAAATAAATAAAATCCAAAGAAACTCGAGAAACGGGCGTCGACCGTGGGCAACCGCCCTCCAAATCGCCGGATTGAAAACTTGCAGGAGAGACTGTCAAGAGCCAGGCTTGGTTCCCCGGTCTGTGGTTTCCCAGCTAATCGGGCTGGTGGCAGGTAGTGCACTGATCCTTCCTGGGCTGCGGCGGGCTAGAGCTCGATCGGGTGGCTTTTCAACGGGGCCGGGCAGCGAGTCGGGAAGCAAAGAGAGAGAGAGAGGGTGGAGCACGCAGGGCGCGGCCGGTGCTTTGAAGCCGGGCAGCGTTCGGACCTAAGAAGAGGGAGGGAAGTGTCCCAGAGGGTCCGCTCCACGACGGGAAAATAATAAAGAAAAAATATTAAACGCGCAAGAAACCGTGGAAAGCAGCGCTAACAACAGCGGGGAAGAAGGCAAAGCGCGGGAGGCGCCATTTTGTTAAATCGGGGAAGAAGGCAAAGCGCGGGAGGCGCCATTTTAAATTTGCAAGATGCCGAAGACTGGCTGTATCACTGCTTTTGATAATACAGGACTGGACCACGTATGTGGAAAGAGTCGAGGTATATTTCGAGGCAAACGAAATAGCGGAGGAGAAAAAGGCATCGATATTGCTAAACTTAATGGGCGCTAGAACGTACGGCCTATTGTGGGACCTGATTACTCCAGCCAAACCAAAGGCGAAGAGTTTTAACGAAATTGTTGCTGTCCTACAGGAACACCTAAACCCTGCACCGCTGTTGATAGCAGAAAGATTTAAATTCCACAGGAGAACTCAGCACAAAGATGAGAGCAATGCTGAGTATCTTACGGAACTACGCAAGCTATCAAAGCACTGCCAGTTCGGAGCAGGACTGGCAGATACCCTACGGGACAAATTTGTCTGTGGACTCCTGAGTGAAGGAACACAGAAGAAGTTACTCACAGAGAAAGAGCTGACGCTAGATAAGGCTTTCAGCATGACAGTATCGTATGAAGCAGCAGCCAGGGGAGCTGCAGAAATTCAACAAAAACCACAGGAATACGGCACCCACGAAATGACACGGGGATTTGCAAAATGTTATCGCTGCGGCAGAACTAACCATGACCAGAAGGACTGCTGGTCCAAAGACAAAATATGCAGGCAATGCGGGAAGATGGGACACATTGCACGAGTTTGCAGGTCTGGGAAGAAGACCAGCGACAACAAAAAGGCTACTAAGGAACCGTACAAGAAAGTACAAAAGATGACGGACAGTAGTTCCAAAGACCAGATGAGCGATAGTGAATCCGGGAACAGGAGACTAAGCTGTCTCAAACTTCACAATGTAATCGCAAAAGAGGATCACCGAACCATTTGGGTCACCCTCACGATAGCAGGGTCCCAAGTTAAAATGGAATTGGATACAGGATCAGTGCTAACCATCATGAATCGATGAGACTACGAGCGGCTATTTTCACGCATACCCTTGAGAGAGACATCCATCGTCTTGACGACGTATACGGGGCAAAAAGTATACCCCAGAGGAAAAATAAGGGTACCTGTCGAATACAACGGCAAGAAAATACGGAAATTGTATCTCTACATACTGCCAAATGGTGGACCACCGTTATTGGGATGGGAATGGATCAGGAAGATAAACTTAGATTGGCACTCTATTCATGCAATGACGGTGGACGGTAAAAAAGATGAAGACGTCACTCCTGGATGATTGTCAACAATCTTAGCTAACGCCAAAGAGGTATTTCAACAAGAACTGGGCACGCTTAAAGGCATAACCGCCTCGATAAAAATAGAAGCGAATGCAGTTCCCAAGTTTTTCAAAGCA